>NC_058341.1:71790853-72099938 GCF_905475395.1 Chrysoperla carnea
TGCATAAACAAATTTTAAAATGAACTAAATTACTCAATATGTATAAACTGGGCCAATGCGAATTCAATCCCCTAAATTGTAATTTAAAAAAAAAAAAAAATTTTATGTGAATTTTCGAGTTCATTTCGCTTTGAATTTCTATTCCCTTTGAACTCGAAATCAAAGCGAAATGAACTCGAAAATTTTAATTCGAATTGAATTCAACTTTTTTATCAGGGATTGTTTGTTTCACGGTTGATATGAAGAGGTTTTTTCCCGAATATCTGAGTTCCTCTATTTTTTCAAGGTATTGTAGAAGTATAGTTACTTTAAAAAGGGGGTTCAGAGTACAGGTTGTTCTTTTCCCGGTTTCGACGTCTTAATGAAATCGGGGATTTTTATTTTAATACCCAAGTTTGTCTTTCTTATATAATCAATGTTTATCACTAATAGTGTTTTCTTAGTTTCTTGATTGACGAACACAGAAGTGACATGTTGTCTTGAGCGTGGTTAATTAAACGGTACATAGGGCTATATTTCGAATCAACAATACGCTTCATATCGTCATTTTGATGCAAATTATATAAATCGTTTACAAGTACATTTATATTTCTTTTAATTAACCCGATATTCTGCGTAAGCCACAAATCCTCTCGATCAATACTGATAAAAAGATTTTTAATTTGAGTTACCCAGTTAAGTTTTATACAATTATTATTCGTTTCATCGAGATTAAGTAATCTGTTGTAGCATATGCGAGGGAGTCTGTCATTGGGCATAGATAATATTTTATGTAACCAATTGAGAGCTCGCTTGAAAGTATAAACAATTACTTTTTGAAGTTGAAATTCCGTGCGAATTATGTAACCCGGTGTTGTAATATTTAGAGCAAACAGAGATTTGATAAGTTTAACTTGACATTTCTCAATTATATCAGGGTACCTCAGTGCCCAAATTTCCGCAGCATAAAGAAGGACACTTAATATTAGTGAGGAATACAATTGCTACTAAGAATACTGTTTCAAGTACGAACAACAAACGATGTAAGAATCAGCTTTTATTGTAATGGAAATGGCTACAAATGGTACCCGAACGAAATTTGTAGTATTTGTAATTTGGGCAAGATGGAAACTTTGTACCATTTTCTAATTGAATGTCCCATTTACAGTGGACTACGACTCCATTACCTGAAAAAGTACATGCAATCGTTATCCGTAACGATAGAGCCTGAAAATTTTGCACCGCTCCTATTGAATGTCGCCAATCTTGATCACCTAAATAACTTATGCTCCTTTGTCGAGGGAGCTTTGCGAACACGGTCATTCATCTTGAATGAGTGAACTCTAGTTACTCAAATTTTTGTGTCTTTTTCCTTTATGCAACAGATTAGTAGAATCCATTAAGGCCTTTTTCGTATATATTTACTGTACTTTTTTCTTTTTTTTTTTTCTATTTTTATAATGTTAATACTTTTTTTTTTCTTTTTTTTTAAATTTTTGTATCTATATGTCAAACTTCTTTGTAATGACGATTGTCGATTTACAAATAAAATATCTATCTATCTATCTATCTATCTATCTATCACTAATAGTGTTTGAAATCTATGCGCGGTGATCAAGATCAACAATGCAGCAAGTATTTCGGAATGCTCCTTCAATTTAAGATTCTTTAAATATAAAATATTTTTAATATAAGATAACACTTGCTCTGAATCCCATGTTACTGAGTATTTTGGCAGAGAGGGTCTTCTTTTGTAGCAGCCCCGTAAAAAACCTGGACAATAACGGTTCTTTAGACAAATCATTTTTGCAAATTAGTAAAAATGCAGCTCGAGTGGAATTTAATGTTCCGTATTTTGTCCCACCGTGAGTTAAATATTCCATCCTATTAGTGATATTAGTCTCGAAAATGTTTATATTTTTATTAGTAGCGAAGCACTACTATTCTCTTTAGTTGCTTTCGTATTGTTCCATAGTAGTTTGAATTAAGGAGTCAAGAACAATATCTACTGTTTCTTCTGCTGCAACCTTGTACAGGAACGCTTGCCGGACAAGATGCCTGCCGCTAATGTAAGATTGTGAGCCAACGGGTGCAACTGTTTCCTGCACGGAGATAATAGTAATGATGAGGAAGGTTTAAAGGTGATTGGTGATTCGCAAAGTAAGGAGGTAAATAGTGGGTACCATGGTTGAGAAAGTCACAGAGAGGCTACTATGATACCTGTTCCTTCATCATTAATTATTTTTCGCAAAGTTGGAAAAATTAATACAAATGGTGGGAAAGCATAGTCTTTCTTTTGTCTACAAATAAATCTACAAATTCTGGGTCTGGAGCAGAATCGTTTGCATTTTGTATTGATTCTCGAAGAAAATAAGTCAATGTTGGGAACTCCTAACGATCTCGGTGTTTCCTCGTACACTATCTCAGATAATTCACATTCAGTGTCTAGATTTTTAATTCTTGAAGCACTGTCTACATCTGCTTTTTGTTTTGATGGAATATACGACGCAACTAGGTATATTTTACTGCCCTAGCACCACTGCCATATTTTTCGTGCTAACTCGCTTAGCAATGGATACTTAATTTACCTACCGCCTTTGTTAATACACGCTATAGCTGATATATTGTCCACGCGAATTAGTACTTCGCAAGTGTGTTCATAAGAAACAAAGGCTCTCAGGATAAAGAAAGAAGCTAGTAACTCAAGGTAATTAATATGGTGTTTTTGATCATCTTGTTTCCAAAACCAATGGGTTATAAGTCTATCGCTTTCAGCACCGGCTGTTGTAGAAACGTCATATGTTTAAATTATGTTGTAACTGTGTACTCTGACCGGTTTTCTTCCTAATAATGTATTCGTTTTCCACCAACATAAATCCTCCTGCATTCTTTCATTTATTTTCATATATGCTTCGAAATCATTGTTATTAACAAGCAAAGCTAACCATTTATATTTTTCAAGACGTTTGCAATAAAAATTATTACTATATGCAACTCCCGGGCATCACGATACCAGAATGCCAATTAGATGAACTACTTGCCTAATTGTATATTTTCTATTAAGCTCGAAACTTTCTAACAACTGGATACCATTATCATTTCTTTTGTCCCTAAGTTCGACTGACAGTTTGAATATAAAATAAAACCCAGAAACATCTATTGCTGGGTACTGCTGAGCTCTTGAGTTTATTAATAATAAAAACCTAGGTCTTCAAGTATATTCATAGTTTGTTTTACATTCGTTGCAAGATTCATAAGAGTCACCAATGCAGAAGGATATTATCTAAATAAATTATAGAAAAAAAATCTAAGAACCTCAATTTATTCATACCTGGCTTCATTATTTAGTAAAAAACATAGGGACTCGTACAGAGTCCAAATGGAAGATATTTAAACTGAAAAAACTCAAATCTATTGTACACATAAAGATGCCATCTTCACAAGAGCACCCTTTTTTGTTCTTTTTTTTTTTTTTTTTTTTTTTGATACAGCTCTGCGTTTCAGTAAAATGCTGATCGCGGTATTTAGCAATGTCAATCATATACCGTAATATTTCTTAATTAATTTTTGGAACATCTGTTGCAAGATCCATGACTTGAGGATATCATATCTTATTACAACTTTCTTCCTGGAATCATCAGATAATCCTTTACACCTTCTCCATTTGGTGACACCGGCATTAATTTTTCCCGTGAATCAGGGACTTCTCCCAGGAACTCGAGTAGTTCAAGATCTGGTTGACATTAGGTTGATTTTCTATCATAGGTTGATTCTCGGCACTGTTATCATTTTTTGTGGATATTTTGTGGCATATTATTTTTAATCATATGTATAAAGTTACTCGTCTGAAGCTATCCTTAAGAGTGTTTATTTTTATTAAAAGTTTTGATTTTATATTATTACTATTATTATTATTAATATTATTATTAATATTATTATTTTGTATAGTAATAAAGGTACTCGTGTGGAGCTTCCTTTATAAGTAATCATTTATTAGACTATGTTATTTTTGTAATTATATTTTTGAACTGAAAAGTGAAAATATATATTTTGCCAGAAAAAATTGGTATATAGATTTTTTGGTATCGCTCGTGTAGAGCTCACAGACTAAAATATAGCCAATCAGATTATTTTAGTACCTTATTGAAGTTGGCCTAAAAAAGTGTATAAAAATTTGTGTAGAATATTTTATACTATTTTTATCGTTCTTATGGAACTGGGTGTCGTTCGTGTGGAACTACCCTGATGAACTTTCGTGTGGAAGATTTATATTATATATATTTATTTAAATTTTTTTTAAAAAATATAATTTAGTACTTTTCTTATTGAAGTTGGCCTAAAATAGTGTCTACAAATTCGTGTGGAATATTTTATACTATTTTTTATCGTTAAATGGAACTGGGTGTCGTTTCTTGTAGAACTACCCGGATGACTCTTCGGATGGAAGATTTATTTTATATATTTATTTAAAAATGAAATTTTTTTTTAAATAATTTAGTACTTTTCTTATTTAAATTGGTCTAAAATACTGTATAAAAATTCGTGTGGAATATTTTATACTATTTTTTATCGTTCGTATGGAACTGGGTGACGTTCGTGTGGAACTACCCTGATGAACCTTCGTGTGGAAGATTTATCGCATTTATTTTGTATATTTATTTAAAAATGAAATTTTTTAAATATAATTAATTTAGTACTTTTCTTATTGAAATTGGCCTAGAATAGTGTATAAAAATTCGTGTGGAATATTTTATACTATTTTTTATCGTTCGTATGGAACTGGGTGTGGAACAACCGGGATGAATCTTCGGGTGGAAGATTTATCGTATTTATTTATATATTTATTTAAAAATGTAATTTTTTAAGTATAATTTAGTACCTTACTTTCAGAGGTTGACAGAAATTTATTCTGATCTCGGTGTGCTTTTGAAAATCCTTAAAGCTGTTTGTCAAATTATCTATTTGCCTGTTGCATGGTTTATAACCTTTTCTGTTTCTTAGAGTGCTTCCCTAAGGGAGAATGTGAACGATCTCGCTTCTTTGATTTCTTCATGATGAAAATTTCTTTATTTGAATATTATTAAAAATTATTTTTGATTAACTAAAAATTCTCGCTGTATGCAGTCACCTACACAAAAACAATATGAAGTAACAAGAACGTATCCGTGGAAATAGAAGACCGCGGAATATTTTCAATTTAAATCTCTAAAGTGTGTAGTTACCTTTGTACATAAACAGTACTACAAGTAGTCAATCATCGAGAACGAGACGCGAGTATAATTAAAAATTGAAGTAATCATCACAGAACTCAGACATGCTATATTCTACAATAATTACTTAGAATCCGCTGATTTAACTAATTCTGACGTAACAATTCAAATGAGTGCTTTTCTGTCTCTTTCATCAAATTGGTTTCTTGCGGCTATCAATATCTTGCTTTGATTATAACTCTTCAATGTTTCTTCCACACTTCCATATCGCTGAAATTGAAAGATCCATGTTAATATCATTGGGCATATACAAAAAGTCATGCATCGGAGCGAATATTTTGTTACTGGTAAGATGAAAATATCGTGAACTATGTAAGCAACTATCTCCTCGAATACCCGTGGCAACAATTAATTCATTTGAAAAATTATTATCCGGTAATAACTGTAAATGCTCATTGTAAAGAAGTTCACTTCTTTGACGACTAAGACTGACAATTTCATTATGTAAATCATGTCTGCTATACATACATAAACGACAAAATTGATTGCCTGATGGACCAATTAAATTAAAAATATCATGCACTGCTAGTCCATCACCACAAAAACCAACAATAGATCCTCGTAATAGATATTGACCTTCTGCAATGTTTATCATTACACCTTCATCGCTTTCCAACTTTGCTGAATCTTCCATAAAAGGAGCAAGTATTTTCTTGAAACCATATCGTTTCACATCTACATTAGAACATAAGCAAAGTACGTGTATTGCATTGAGGTCAGAATTTATGTGTGCTGGTAAATTTTGAATGGTAAAATAAAATCCTCCTAATTTGTGTACTTCGAACTTCAAAATCATCATAATAAAGTAAAAATTCGTATTGCGTGCGATCTCCTAATGGCTTAGGAGATCTATGCTCTTCTTCAATAGTAGTACGTATATTTTGATTTGATAATACTAATTCTAGGGTCTGGATAATAGGAACATACTGACATGTATCTAAAATCATTTTAGGTCGATGAGTACCACTGGTCCTATCAACTATACTATCCACTCGATACCCCAACGGAACTTCTATAGGCTCAATGTATTGGCAATGTGTTTGCAATGTATCTATTTGTTCATTTAGTGTTCGAAGACCATCAAAAGGATTGCCAAACTCGACATCAGTCAGTAATATTTTTGCCTCATCATCTTCAAGCAGCCCTTTATTCTCAAGAAAAGTGTGAATTTTCGTTTGGATCATTTGAACTATATGTTTTCGTAAATCAAAAGGCTCATTGTCATCATTATTTGCATTATTGTCATTAATATTGTTATCATTGACTGGCGCATCTATATTCTCTTCAATATTCCTATCTTCATTTTGTTCATCAACAACAAGATTATCATGGTCGAGACCATCATCCTGATGAACATTTTCACCATTATCTTCTATTGGCTCAACTTCTATTAAATGATATTCTCTAATATGTTGTCTTAAAGTATCAAAATGTTTATACCGACGTTGACAACCGTTTTGACCACATTGAAAACCTCGATGACCTACACCACGACTAAGAGTCAGTCCATCAACGACAATCAGATGATTAGAAAGACCATTTAGAGAACCAGGAACACGTTCATTGCACACATAACAATTCAAGTTCGCCATGATTAATAATTATATCAACTAATGTTTTAAATACCAATGAAAATTCTCAAAATTATTAAACTGAAATATGTCACTTGAAAAAGTTTTTAATTACTTCAGTTCAACACTTATATATAAATCACTCGAAATTATGATGATTAATGATCAATAATCAATTAAACTTCCTGTCATTTCTGCACCTGAAGCAATAAACGATTCATTATATCGGTAGATATATTTATATATATTTAACTTTATTTGACGTAAAAAATCAATTTATACAATAAATAAAAGAAAATAAACTTGTATCAATCAAAATGAAAACTTAAGAATAAAATAAATAACAAAAATAATATTAATAATAGAAATAAAACATTAATTGCAATAGAAATTATACAAAGACGGACAGAAAAAAAAAAAAAAAATTAATGAAAATAATCATTCTAATATAAAAATGGAAACATAGACGGCTTCATTTGATGTACGACTCCCTTTTTTTTAAGATGTGTTTAAGGTAGGCTACCACGGGTTTTATTTTAGCCTGTTCGGACACATTCAAAATATCTGTGGCAGAGTATATGTTTAGGCGAATAAGCTCATCTCTTTCTACACCTGCAGTTCCAGGACAATCTTCTATCAAGTGTTTTATACTTTCAACCGCGTCACACATGGCACACACTCTAACACCCTCTTCTTTCTTGCTGTTCCATTTAAACCCATACATACGAAAACTTGCAATCACATACCTTTCACTCCTCTCACTTATACTCAGATACCTTGCTCCTTGCTCGTAGTGGTGTAACATAGTGAATATTTGCACGGATTCCTTTACGCTGATATCACTCAGGTACTCACTAAGAGCAAGTTGTTTAATTATTTTTTTTGTTAATAATTTATTACATTCGTGCAACTCATTCAGCCCTCGTTCATCCAATAATTCATCCAGCTTACCCATTGATTCTTCATTCATACAGTTTATTTGCAGATTTTTGTCGCTGGTTTGTACTCTGTAACGATAATTTATAGCTTTCTGTATACAAAGATATTCCACACTTTTCGTTCCCAACTCTAAATTAATTGCCGAATTAGGTATGGATTTAGGTACACATAAGATTTCTTTAAAAAAGTTATGCATAACAACATTAACCTTTTTAAAGTGATCCTTATATTTGGCGCTATTATTCACCCAAATTTCGCAGCCATAAGTAAGGATTGGTAGTACCAAGGCATTACACATTTTTACAATCACGTTTACGGGAAAATTCTCATACCTATACACATACCGCCTAACACTCATTAATACTCTTTGCGCTTTATCACACATTCGTTCCACATGCTCATTCCAACTCCCATTCCGTGATAATATCACACCCAGATACTCGAAGTTTCCCACATTCTCTATCACATGTTCTTTAAATTTCCATACCTCATTTGCACTGCTCTTTCGCCCATTACTTACAATCATCATTTTCGTTTTTTTCACATTTACACTTAGCTTCCACAACTCACAATATTTCTCTAGCGCTTCCAGGCTTCTGCGCATCCCACCAACTGTTTTTGATGTAAGTACAACGTCGTCTGCATAAAATAATACCTTTATTTCTGCACCGCTGATGCATGGAGACGTTGTACTTACGTTATCCATCCACACATACAAATCATTAATGTACAGTAGGAAAAGGAGTGATGACAAATGGCAACCCTGTCTTAAGCCTTTGTGCGTACCAAAATTTGAGCTTATACCACCATTACCTGATCGAATGCAACAAGATAGATATATTAATCAATTCACAGATTTTTCTGAAAGTTGAAAGCGTGAAATTTTATCTAATTTTTGCAATGAAAAATACTTGAAGTCAAAATCTGTATAGTTCAAGTGAAGATAGGAATTGAGATTGGTAAGTACGAAATAGTAAGAAAAACAAAAATCACACTTATTAAATTTCAAAAAAAGTTACATTATATAGAGACAAAAATTAATGAGAAATATTAAAAATTGTGAGCAAGATCTTGGTGAAAATGAAAATGGATTTATTTAAGGAACAGTGACCAACTGGAAACTATCCACCTACAGAATACAAACAGTAATTGAAATGAATAACAATATAATTTACTTCTATAGCTACATACCTCTTAAAATGTTTAAAGTTTTTTCATCTGCAATATATTCCTTTAATTTATTAACCAAGTCATCAGTTGACAAATCATTAAAATCCATGTCCATGGCAATAAAAACATTTAATTCGCAACAATCTAAAATTCAATTATCTGAAACAAAAAGAATTCCTTAAAAATAAAGCATACAAATATTGTAATTATTTACTGTATCAATGCATCAACGTGAAAATTGATTTTTTATCTGACATGAACATCTAACCTATACTTGGATTCAGTTTGTATCATTTTATTTTTCATGTATTTATCATGTCATAAATCGAATAAATTCAACTAGACAATTGGTTAATTACCTTTATTATATACGATAAATTAATCCTTTTCACTATATAGTATAAATAAAAGAATATTAAAATACATACCTGATATCCAGCCACACGGTCGACACTTTGATGTCTTTGTTATAACCAACGATTGTAAGACAGAATATGCTGCGCGCCTGCGACACTATAGTACAAATGATCGAAATTTCAGTAACTGCAATTTACTGAAAACATCAGTAAATACTTCCATATACGAAGTACAAGGAACCGTTAATTAATATAAAACAATAAAAAATTACTGGCTTGTCTGTTATTATCTGACTTACTAAAAAATCAGTACATATTCTACTGATTTAATTTACGCCTTGAATAAACGAACTGTTTCCAGATTGTCCCGATTCTATTATTATGTAGGGTTGAATGCTTTCTTTGGAGTTCGCGAAAAATTTATATTTTACTATTATACACTTAAAAAGAGTAGAACTTACGTTTACTTACTTATTAACGTTACTTGTATTTTTGTATAAATAAAGTACGTGTTTAGAATCAAAAACTTTGAAAAATCACATTAGGTCCGGTCAAATGCACATTCCACTTGCTTTTTTTTGTGTCGGTGCTATGATTAAAACATTGCAATGTAACTGATTACAAGAGAAAAAACTTCACCTACCCTGGATCAAAATTTTTAAATGAAAATTTGGCATTCTTTGCACGAAAGATCATTTGCAACTGTTGAAGTAACGAAAGACGTAGGTCATAAGTTTAAAATATTCTGATATTATACAGTTATGTCTTGGTTCATACAAGTAAATAAATAACATACTCTAAATAAAAAGGGGAACAATCACTGATAAATTAGTGAAAATCAAAGCCATCAATGCAATTAGTCATAAAATCACTAATAACCAAGTAAAAATACCTGCATAATTAGTGAATTCTAAACTGACTAATACAATTAGTGACAAAGCAACTGCTAACTGATGAAAACTACTATTGAATTATTGAAAATTGGAATCACTAATTGAGATAGTGAATGTTGTGAACTGATTAATCTAGTAAAATCATTAATTTTACAGTGAAAAAATTTTCACTAGCTGAATTAGTGAAAATTTCACTAATTTAATTTTAGAGGGAAAGAAATTAATTCACCAACGTACGATGTTCCCTTGAATGTTGTGTTTCAGTGAACGGTGTGTTACCACTACTTGCTCGATGTGCCCTCGAGTTGTTGGATTGAATTCCAATATCCACTTGAAATTTTTACCAACCAATAACACAAAATGTCGATAATTTTGACCTGATATTCACTTAGATATTAATTATAAAAAAAAACTTATTTTATTGAATTAAATTTACAATTTGAAATTTAAAGAATTAGACAATTTTACAAGTAAGTTAACTGTTCCAAGTTATGATCAAATCAATTCTGATTAAATTAATTGAAAATCGTTTTAAAGAAAACTTTATTGATGAGCTTGTAAAATTGTGTCATTCATTGTACATCCTGCCTCGTGCCTAATTTTATTAACAAATTTATTTGTAACATACTAATAAATGATTATTAAGCATTTTGCTGAAAGTGAATATTTGAATTTGAACATTTATTGAAAATAATTTGAAATAAAAATAATTTATAATAATAATAAAATAATGAATATTAATTATATGTATATCCTTTATATATGAAAGAATCTAACTTCGACAATGGTGCCAGTTCTTATTAAAATAGTCCATGACTGTGTTATAATTTATTGAGTTCATAGTATAATTCATTGCCTTCCGTTTCGGCGTAAACCATTTTTTGTATTGTAGTTTTTACTTCATCTCTTTCTTCTGTCGTGATGCTTCTCTTACCCGTCTTTATTTCCAACATACTAGTACGTACTGTTTCTCGTTTACAAGATCTTTAATTGCCATTACACAACGAATTTTTTCCCATTTGAATCATCTATTCAACAAGTTTTGTCTGCACTGATCAAAATACTCAAACCCACTATTTCTGCACAGCCATTAACCCCTTAGGGGATTAATTTTCAAAAATCCTTTCTTAGTGCAGACTTACGTAACATAAGGAACGTTTGTAAAAATTGCTTGCTTCTAGATCCAGCGGTTTCAACTGTGCGTTGATCGAGACTCGAATCAGTCAGACAGTTTCTTGTTTTAAATATAGGTGGCAGTTACCTACCTGTTTCGCTGGGCAATTGCAATTTTAAATACAAAGACTATTTCGTTATAAACTTCACTTCATTTGCCATCACTTATTTTCATCACCGCTTTCGTGCACAATTTCGTTGGTTTTAATTTTTGCTGCGGTATCCTCAGTTTTTTAAGACAAAGTAAAACTATCTTTGTTATTTGCTGATAATGTAATTAATTTTCTTTCTATACGTGAAAGAATTTATAAAATCGGTTATGTAGTTTTTTAATTGATTTATTTTATTTGTATCCATAAATTTCATCTGCTTTTTCAACACTTTGAGCTAAATTTTCAAAAATCCTTCCTGAGTGCTTATCTAAGGTGGCATCTACCCTCTTGCAAATTTAGATAGTCCTACACCTGGAAGCTTTGGCTGTGCGTTTATTTGTATCAGTCAATCTGTTATTATTTTATTTACAATTATATAATCTTCACACCCGCTACTACACTGGACATGCCATGCAGATAAACTGAACTAATTAATTTTTTCCTTTCCTGAGTAGTGTAATATTTATTTTTATGGACAGAAATTGGATGGCAATTGTAATATTTAAAATATAAATAGAAATATAGTGTTTATGAGAGGAAAGATATTTTATAAAACCGTAACTATTAGCAGTTCTGTATCAAATATTCTTTCTAAGATAATTGATTTTGTAATAAAATCTTTTATACTGGTTTTACTTTAGAAATCTTTAAAAATTATTTAAGTTTCTATTTCCAGTGGTTTTGCTATCGTTTTTTTCTGCCGGTTTGAACTTAAGTATATAGCTTCATAACCATTGTTACAAATATTTCCTACGATTAAATATAGATTTGCGATTTACATACGTTGATCTATAATTTTTTATAAAATTATTAACATGGAGTTAATAAGGAACGTGTTTACAAAAATTTAATGCTTCTAGACCCAGCGGTATCAGCTGTGCAGTGATTGATCACTCAGCTTTTATCTATTTCAGTTAAAAACAGATATGGAAAGTTACATAAATGCATTGATGAATTAAAACTTCTCGTATGAAGCGTAGAAGCTTCTCCAATGAAAGTAGAGCAGTAAAGTTCTGAAAAATTTTGCTTAAATATCAAGAATGAAAAGAAAGGTCCTATGTACCTAGAATACCTAGGAAGTCCTGAGCAATTCAGTTTAAATATCTAGGATTAAATGGTAGGTCAAAATTGAAGCAATATAATCGATAATATGTACCTAGAATACCAAGAAAGCCCTGAGAAATTCTGTTTAAATGTCAAGAATGAAACGATAGGTTAAAATTCAATCAATACAATCGATAATATGAATCTAGAATACCTGGAAAGTTAGAGAAATTCGGCATAAATATCAAGGATGAAATGGTAGGTCACAATTCAAGCAATAGAATCGATAATATATACCTAGAATATCAAGAAAGTCCTGAGAAATTCTGTTTAAATATCAAGAATGAAACGATAGGTTAAAATTAAAGCAATGCCATCGATAATATGAATCTAGAATACCTGGAAAGTCTAGAAATATTCGGCTTAAATATCAAGGATGAAAGAATAAGTCAAAATTCAAGCAACACAATCGATAATATGGACCTAGAATACACAGTGCATCTAATGTTTATGATAATTTTCCTCGTCAAACAATAAAAGTTAATGCTGAAATTCAAGTCAAGATCAAAAGTTCATTAAAGAATAAAAAAGTTCAGTATAAACCTAGAACAAAAGATCGTGTAATCAAAGATCTCCTTTTGAAGTATTCTCTGAAATGAAAAATTTGGATCGCGTGTTCTTTTTCATTAATTAGCAACAATCGAGTAATAAGCACATGAAACACAACAGTTCACTCCCAATTCTTCTGATAACTTTTTGTCGACAAGGCCGAGTACAGAAAATGAGTAGAACAGTGAATACCAAGAAGACTTTCAAAAATTAAATTTAAAACAAACTGTTTAAAAAATTCAGCGATTGCCTCGTAAATATATCGGAGTTCCAAACGGCTATATGGATATTATCGATATAGAATGGACTGCTAAACAGTTATTTGACATCGGTTCTAGATCACCATGTGCTGATTATGAACTGTTATGCATTTTTTGCGACTACGTCAGAATTTCAAAATGGCCACGCGGTGAGGGATATTACAATTTCAAGATGGCGGCGGATTGGAAATTGGTGGGAGATAATACTGAGAGGAGGAGCGTTTTATGATGCCGCGTCTGGATCATCACGTGGATGGCCTTGAAATTATATCGCCCTCTTTGCACGGCCATTTTTAAATTGTGAGGTAGTCACAGACATTGCTACCGGTTCTGAATCAGCAAGTGATAATCTACAACTAGTAACAGCCTCAAGATGTACTGAATGCATATATTCAGGTATAATGCAGGCACCAAAGTCAACTAACGCTAGAATTGATAATACTGATAATCCTTTGACACGTTTTATATGAGATTCTGAAGAAATTTCTTGCAATTTCGCTTGTGGTTGATTGCGGTTACCAGTCCTTAACATTTCTTGGTAAAGGAACACACATATATAGCTGATGAACATAATAGGTTGGCTGATAAGTCCCCGGTCTGACACATAGATGGCGTCGCTAGTATTAAATGCATATTATTTTTATATAGTACCAAGCTTCAAATGATTCGTGTCAAAATTTGACGTCTGTAAGTCAATTAGTTTGTGAGATAGAGCGTCTTTTGTGAAGCAACTTTTGTTATTGTGAAAAAAATGGAAAAAATGGAATTTCGTGTTTTGATAAAATACTGTTTTCTGAAGGGAAAAAATACAGAGTCCGGAAACTCATTATCAAGCCAAGTTTTTGCTTCCACTGTATTTTTTCCCTTCAGAAAACAGTATTTTATCAAAACACGAAATTCCATTTTTTCCATTTTTTTCACAATAACAAAAGTTGCTTCACAAAAGACGCTCTATCTCACAAACTAATTGACTTACAGACGTCAAATTTTGACACGAATCATTTGAAGGTTGGTACTATATAAAAATAATATGCATTTAATACTAGCGACGCCATCTATGTGTCAGACCGGGGACTTATCAGCCAACCTTATTACCACTCCTCTGCATTGCTTAGTCGGGTAAAAAATATAAATTAATTTTATAAAAGTAAAGTTGGATTTCATGAAAAAATGTGACATAGTTTCTCGGAAACTATTGGGTCTTCAGTGACGATTATAGTCTCATATTATAGCAAATTTAGTTTACTGTAAAAACATCCTACAAAGGTACTTCAAAAACTACCACTTTAGGGTTGGGTATGGGTATGGAGGTTAGCAGGCCAGGCTCGAAGTTCGCGCCTCGAAGCAATGGTTCAGAGCACCTAACCAAATAGACCCTTGTACTCTATCCCCGCTACGCTTTTCAGTGGCTATTATAACCAACTGATGTACTGAAACCCAGGATTTGCCTAGCGCTGAGTTTCCTAATTTCTTCTGGTTCGACTATGGCCGGACCAAACCATTTCCTTCGCTGCTGTATGAGCGCCGGGCAGTAACAGAGAAAGTGGATCGATGTTTCTTCTGAATTTTCTCCGCATCTGTCACAGGCGCGAGATTGTCTTTTTCCAATCTGATGTTGGAACTTATTCAGGTTATCATGCCCTGTGAGTAACTCTACGATGACTCTAATATCAGCTCTGTTTAGTTTCAAGATCTCTTCGGCTCTGTTACCGAGCGAGTTTTCTTCACCCAAGAGGCTATGGCGATTCGCCCTCCCTCGTTGCTGGTCCATGCCTTTAATTGTTGGTTTTTCAGATTATTTCCTAATCTATTAAGACCTTCTTGGTATGGTATCCTCGAAAGCTTTTCTTGAGTGGGAGTCATGGTGGTTCCCAGTTTGGCCAGCTTGTCTGCTCTCTCATTACCGTTCCAACCAGAGTGTCCGGGGATCCAGGTAATATTGACTTTATTGTGCCTCGTCAGGTTGTTTAGACTGTTTCTAGTCTCCTTGACGAGTCGCGATGAAACTGTACAGTTTAATAGCGATTTGAGGGCTGCTTGACTGTCTGTGCAGATACTAATCACATCATCCCTCAAATTGGCCAATTGGAGGTGGTCAGCACATCTTATGATAGCTACCAGCCTGGAATACAGTATTGTAACTTTCCAACTTGACGGATGTGTCATTAGCCCTTCTTGGGCCGCAAAAACCCGCGCCAACACCCTCTGCGGTTTTGAAGCCGTCTGTGAACCAAATTTGGCCATGTCTTGGTCCTCCGCTGACCTTCCACTCCTCTCTCGTTGGAAGGCATATCTTGTGGGTTATTTACTTTAGGGTTATAATCGAAAAATTTCAGGATTTTCTTCAAAAGCTAAAATTTTAACGGGTTTTTTCGATTTTTGACAAAGTTGCGTCCGTCGCTCGAGGTGTCAAACTTACATTATTCATTGGGACAACATCTTAAAGTCTGCTAAAAATCAGAACTACCGGATTTGACGTTAGCTCCGATGTTTAAAGTTTTTATACATTTTTTTAAAGGATTTATCAAAAAACTAGTCTTTTAGAGTTACAATCGCCAAAATCCGAAATTTTCACGGATTTTTCGAAATGTTCGGCGCTTGAGGTCACAAACTTGGATTATTCATTGGAATAACATCATAAGCAAGTTTGCAAAAAATCAGTACTACCGGATTTGATGCATATTTGATAACTGGAAATTACCAATCGCATATTTCTTAAGTAGTAGTTTATCGGCAGAAACAAAAGCAAATCTGATTGATGAAGCGTTAACACGCCTACAGGAAGTTGGGTTTGAATTCGTATCAGTTACATTAGATGGCCCACCAGAGCATATTTCTACTGTAACGTGTCACGTTGTTTTTCCCGTTTTAGACTCCTAAACTACTGAATCGATTTTAAATTTGATTTCCACACTGTGTGCAATTTAATCCAACTTGAAAGGTAGGATAGCTTGCATCTCAATTTATAGTCACAATATTAGTTTTAACCGACTTCAAACAAAAAAAAGAGGTTATCAATTCAATTTTTTTTTTTTTAATGTGTGTTACCTCAGAACTTTTGACTGGGTGAACCGATTTTGATGATTCTTTATCTATTTGGTGCTTCCCGAGTGGTCCCATTTCAATTAGATTCAGTTCTGGCAACAGCATCCATGAGAAAACCATAAAAGTCTTAAATTTGCATTAAGTATGCACGAGAAGAT
This sequence comes from Chrysoperla carnea, assembly GCF_905475395.1. Taxonomy (NCBI): domain Eukaryota; kingdom Metazoa; phylum Arthropoda; class Insecta; order Neuroptera; family Chrysopidae; genus Chrysoperla; species Chrysoperla carnea. The sequence continues at coordinate 71,807,473 of NC_058341.1, forward strand.
GACGAATAACTCAATATCACACCAACCGATTTCGATGATTCTTTTTTTAGCGACAAATTAGTTAGTGTATATTACTTATTGTTGTTGTTTACTTATAATCATGCATACGATGTTTACATCATGGTCTATTCGATTATTTTTGATGTAATATGATACATACAGACGTAAACTAAATATTGCCAATATCTTGCCTAGTAATCTTAATTAAAGAGAATCCGGATTCGAGTCCTGGTTCGAGTGTATTTTTTTCAATTCTTTTTAACTTTGTTAGTGTACACTTCAGATTCACTAAAAATCACAAAATAAAAACTTTCCACAAAAAGAAAACCGACTTCAAAAGAAAAACTTTTTCAAAACAAATTAATATGCACTAAAATGTAAAAAAAGTAACGACAATATAATGTATATAATGTCAGCCAAGGTAATGTAGCAAACTGTTCTGTCACTTAACAATAATTTTAACTACATTATATTATCGTTAATTTTTTACTTTTTAGTGAATATTAATTTGTTTTGGAAAAGTTTTTCTTTTGAAATCAGTTTTCTTTTTGTTAAAAGTTTTTTTTATATTGCAAATTATTATATTTTACTGGAAATTATTTGTCTATTATTTGACAGTCACAATTATCTTTTAGCTCCAAACGATTCTAACAGATGGCGATATCTGTTGACTGGATTGAGTAAGTATTCAATAGGTGGCGCTATTTAACAAATACAAACGTTTCATAAAAGATCAAACCACCACGTGTTACTGAGGCTAAGGTATATATACATTATACCTTAGCCTCAGTAACACGTGGTGGTTTTATCTTATATGAAACGTTTGTATTTGTTAAATAGCGCCATCTATTAAATACTTACTCATTCCAGTCAACAGATATCGCCCTAAATGCCATGAATAACATTAAGTCTCAAGGCCAAACAATGTCCGTTTGTGGTTTACATTTGGAAAATTCATGTTTTTTTCATGGGCAACTATATGCAACTATAAGAGCCTAAATGGCCGAGCGGTCTAAGGCGCTAGTTATAGAACGTCAGACCATTTAGACTTAGGTTGCGGGTTCGAATCCAGGCAGCGGCAGTGTGAGCAATTTATAATTAATGGGAGTGCAGAATTGATCACATTGTCGTCGCTAGGATAAGAACGAAGTAACCGACTCCACCCACATCAAAAATGTAATTGTAAAAATGTATTGTAATGGAATAAATAAAGATTAACTTTTCTTGCTGTATATTAACGATCTGCATGAATGGATGGAGAACATTAGTACTACGTCTCCTTGTATTAAAGGCTATGAAGCTAAGATTTTGTTTTATGCAGATGACGTAGTACTAACCTCCAAATCAGTTGGTGGGATGAGAAGAAGTTTAAGAGCGTTAGAGGAGTATTGCAATAAGTGGAAATTGAGTGTGAATGCGAAAAAAACAAAGATTATGATTGTGAGCAATGGACGGAAGCGTGGCGCTAATGAGGTATGGATGTATAAAGAGCAAATGATTGAGAATGTTAGGAACTTTGAGTATCTGGGAGTGGTGCTATGTGGGAATGGAAGTTGGAATGAGCATGTGGAGCGAATGAGAGATAAAACCAAAAGAACATTAATTTATATAAGGCGGTATGTGTACAAATATGAGAATTTTCCAGTGAATGTTATTGTGAAAATGTGCAATGCTTTGGTATTGCCTATTTTAACCTATGGAAGTGAAGTGTGGACCACATATTGTAACAACTACAACAACCCGTTTAAAAAAATTAATGTGGTCCTGCATAATTTCTATAAGGAACTACTATGTGCATCTAAATCTACGCCAAACTCTGCAGTTAATATAGAGCTTGGAGTTAGAGAGAGTTATAGAGAGGAACTTAATTTTATTTAAATTATTTTTGGGTTAGTGTTAAATATAAAGAAAAATTTCATACAACATTCTATTAAAAAAATTCAAATTCAATTCATTCAATTTAATGTGAAGCTTCAAGTCTCTAACTAACAGACGGAAATACATACACTCAAAACTATTTTGAGGCTATAATGCGTGATTAGGTGGTATAACAGTATATTTATTGATAGCAAACACACTATCATTAAATCGAAATTTGTTTTTCGATCATAATTTTATGTTCTATAGAGGACGCCATATTCAATTTAATTTTGACGCCATAGAGCTTATAACCAGCAGGAAATCAAGACCCTTCCAACGATACCTCATTTGTCAAATGAGGATAAGTATTTTAGAAGCTGGGTGGGAATAGACGAAAATACATACACTTTAAACTGTTTTACAATTATAATTTCTTGATTAAGTATAACAATATATATATATATATATATATATATATATATATATATATATATATATATATATATATATATATATATATATATATATATATATATATATATTACAACAATAACAACAATAACAATAATTGGCTTTAAACCACTCACTTAAATTGAGCCACTAAAACACTCATTATTGCGCAACTAAAAAAAACACTCACTAAAATTGAGAAGAATGAAGACCTTTCAATAATTTCCAACTTAATTGACATTTATTTATTTCTCAAAGTACTTGCCGTGTTTACAGTTTTTTACTATTTTTTTACTAAATTTCGCACCTTGGCGCCAATCGCTATTTAATTTATAATCTTGTTACTTTCTCCAATAGCAAATGCGTATTGGTCAAGAAAATTTAAAGAAACAAGTTCACGATCTAGAAAATTTTCATCTTTAGAACTGATGGAATACATCTTTTAATTAATAAAGATTTTTTAGATATTTGAATATAAAAATTTCGATTCGAATCAAAACAATGAAATTTATTAATTTAAAAGTCTAACCAACAGATTTTAAAAAATTTTGCGATATCGTTGTTTATTATCCTTCAATATTCTTAGTAAAAAAGATAGAAAAGTACCTTTAATTTTTTACGGAAGACTTTACTAAGCCCTGTAGATTATAGTGATAATGTGATTTTTGTTTAACCAAATTGAAACGAAATTGTATCATCAAGGTGAATTGATTTCAATTGGATGATGTTTCCCAACAAACAACAGATTGGTTAATAGTTTTGAATGTAGTCCAATGGCACGTTCATACATCAACCTAAACAATAATTGAGGCTAGTAATAGGTTCTCTAAAAATATTTAACTCAATATGCCGATTTTTAACCGACATATGTATAGAAAAATATATTCGGTATTTGATTTATAATCTTGTTAAAAGAAATTCATTTAGGTTAGAAATGCAATTTTTTTGTACTACTTTTGTCAATTAGGTTATATTAGAAATGCAATTTTTTTGTACTTGCCTGTTTTCGTTTCTTGGAAAATAAAACATACGTCCATTTTCTGCGTAGCGTTACACACTACACAATTATTATATTGAAAATTCATTATTTCAAGAAAATATCAAAAACTTATTGATAATGATATAGACTTGATATAAAATATAAACATGTTTAAGCATTATTCAAATAACTGAGTATAATAAAAAGCAAATAAAATGTGAATGATCGTGAAATCTATGGAGGTTTTTGTGAGTAGTATATTGATTTTCAGTGACATCTGTGGGCGTTTTTTTTGTTTTTATTCATAATTAAGCCATCTATGATGGTTCAGGTGAAATAAAAAGAGTATATAAGTTGCCTATTAAAATTAATGGTCTTGTTTACTCATATATTCTCTGTTTAAAACTATGTGCCCTACCTACCTTATTTATAAGTTTAAGCGTCACATGTTATTTACTAATAACTTTGTAATATACTCATTTGTTACAAACTTGAATTAAAAAAATTTTTAATGAATTCTTTTGTATTAATTTTGTTTTGTTTTAGAATAATTAATTATGGGGTATATAAAGTGTTAATAAAACTACTATTTCAAAAGACATATATATTCGACGTCGTGTGCAATCACGGGATTCACAACAACTCCTGAATTAAAATATAACCAAACCAATTGTAACTCAATCCAACATAATTTTCATACTTCATTTTTGGCATTTGTTATATTTTCACAAATTTTATTTTGGCTCAAGTTACTTTAACATCACACTTCTATTATTTTTTCCCGGATTATTTTTGAGAGTGGTTATTTTGCTATTGACTGTTTTATTATCGTATGTTGTGTCACGTTTATAATCCTTGATGGAAATATTTATCCAAAAAAACTCCTAAATAGTTTTAGAGGTCCATATGAAAATGTCAAAGCTCTAAATAATGATAGATATTTAGTAAAAGATATCGAAGGCGAACAACAATCAAACAAAATTTTTAAAGGCAAAATTGCTGTTGATAGAACTTGTTAAGAAAAAAGAGTGAGTAAGTTCACAAAAATGCAATGAAAAAAAATTTATTTAAGGAATTTTATTTACTGTGTTTAATTTAATAAAATTTTAAAATATAATGTTCAATTTTATTATTTTAGTTCAATTGTTAAAAAGTTATGTTATTCAAAATGTATAAATAAAAGAAATTTTTTAATTCCAGGCATCTCTACATATTATAAATGCGAAATTAAGAATCCCTGATAAAAAAATCCGATACATAAATTGGAAAATTTCCAATTAAATTCATTAGAGCAAATGGGATTCAATTGGGAACAAAATTTCCAATTAATTCCATTTGGAACCAATTCAAAATTTTAAATCCAATTTTAAGAGAGATGAATAGAAAAATTTTTTTATTCATTCCAATCAAAACTGATTTAATGGTTTCGTCGGATTTAATTGGAAAATATTCAAAAAAATTATTTTTAAAAATCTGGTTTTTTTGAAAACATGAAATAATATTTTTATGCAATGTGCACATGTCTATACGTTGTTACGGTTGCCTAGATATAGAGCAAATTAAAATAAAATTCTCGCCCATAGAACATTGTAAATATTTTGGGAGAAATATAAATTAAAAAATAATAACTTTACCGTATGAACCTTATTCGTGGTTTTTATTCAGTTAATTAGCGTTGAAAAACTAATAAAAATTTATAGTAGAATAATTTTACTTCAGTTGCATTATGCTTTATGATAAAACATTCATTTCTTTCTTTTTAATAATTTTTAAGTGTTGTATTTTATTTAAAGAATTATAAATTAGGGAAAAATTCTTGACCGCTATTTGATTTTGAATAAATATTGACTTAATACTTCCCTAATATGCAAAAATAAAACAAACTCCGGGAATAAGTAACTAATGATTACTTAATTAAGCTAATGGAACACAATTAGGTAAAATATTACGATAGGGTGCAGTTTCTATTATTTTTCAAGAGTTATTGCTTTAGATAATACAATAGAAATGTGGAGAACTAGTAAATTGTATAAAAACAATTTAAGAGTGTAATTGATGTCTTTTCTTTCCTTAAGCGCACATTAATTTTTTATGGGAAGCTGCTAAGATAGTGTTGAACTTCAATTTCAAACAATAGTAGTTTTCTTAACCACTAATTTGTATTATCCTTTCTGGCAGAAAATTTTCTTATCGTTTATTTAATTGAAATTTATTATTTAGATTAAATAAATACACTACAGAAACAATGATTGAAACAACAATTAAAATTTTATAAGTCTTTATTTTTCAACATTTGAAAAAAATTTAAATACACAATACAATAATTACATAAAAATTATAAATCTAATTACATAAATATTAAAAGTTTTATTGTATAGTCTCGCATAACTAATAACTTAATAAATTAAAATTAATAATTTAGTTTTCTTAACCACTAATTTGTATTATCCTTTCTGGCAGGAAAATTTTCTTAATGTTCATTTAATAGAAATTTATTATTTAGATTAAATAAATACACTACAGAAACAATGTTTGAAACAACAATTAAAATTTTATAAGTCTTTATTTTTAAACATTTGAAAAAAATTTAAATACACAATACAATAATAAAAATTATAAATCTAATTACATAAATATTAAAAGTTTTATTGTATAGGCTCGCATTACTAATAACTTAATGCATTAACATTAATAATTTAGAATGATTTTAATTTAGAAAATTGTATTTGTAATAGTTATTTAAAACACATAATATTTTTATAAAAAGCGGTTAATCAAATGAATATTTTCAACCGTTCAACCGTTTATTTCAATGGCTAGTTTGCACTATTTCTTAATCAAAGGAATTAATCAGAGATGAAAGTATAAATCATTAGATCCGGTCACCTAATATAAATTAAATGGATGTTAAACTTTTTGTTTGTAATAAATTTCTTATTTCTATTATTGTACAATCTTAGTTTCGTTTATATTATTATTAATTGTCAATAATTTTATGCAAAATTGTTAAAATCCGTTTTAAGTTCCCGGACCTGACCACAGCAATGCGCTGATTTGTATCACTCGTAGCCAAATTGTACATCGTTAGAGGTCCTGAAACTATGACATTAACACTCCTCGTATATTATGTATGCCATAAAGGCTGATTGTATACGATGATGTACGTTTGTCAGAGGATTGCATGACAGGTACCAGTATGCAAGAAAGCATTTTACATCGAACTGTTAACCATTTACATCAAAATTAAAATTAATAAATATATATAAACATTTAAGATTCATCAATCAATACGAAACAAAATCATTGATAGACAAATTTTGGATGAAACAGACAACAGACGGGTTGGCAAAGTTATAATAAATTTATCAAAAACAATTTAAAACGGTAGTTTTGGCGGACACCTGGTAAAACATTAATTGTTATCAAATTTCTTATTTCTATTATTAGACCATCTTAATATCATTTATATTATTATTAATTGTAAATGATTTTATGCAAAATACGTTATAAACAGTCCTCACCAGTAGGCAAACAGTATCCGAAAAAGTATCAGCTGCATTCGTATATACGCCACAGATACTGACACTAATCCGCTGCGTTCCGTAACTGACTAGACTGTTAACCATTTACATCAAAATCGTAATTAATAAATAGATATAAGCTTTTAAGATTCATCAATAAATATGAAACAAAATCATTGAGAGACAAATTTTTTATGAAACAGACGGGTTGGAAAAGCTACAATAAATTTATCAAAAACAATTTAAAACGGTAGTTTCGGCGAACAACTAGTAAAACATTAATTGTTATCAAATTTCTTATTTCTATTATTAGACCATCTTAATATCATTTATATTATTATTAATTGTAAATGATTTTATGCAAAATAAGTTATAAACAGTCCTCACCAGTAGGCAAACAGTATCCGAAAAAGTATTAGCTGCATTCGTATATACGCCACAGATACTGACACTAATCCGCTGCGTTCCGTAACTGACTAGACTGTTAACCATTTACATCAAAATCGTAATTAATAAATATATATAAGCTTTTAAGATTCATCAATAAATATGAAACAAAATCATTGATAGACAAATTTTGGATGAAACAGACAACAGACGGATTGGCAAAGCTATAATAAATTTATGAAAAACAATTTAAAACGGAAGTTTTGTCTACAATCTTTTATATTAATATTAATTGTAAATGATTTTATGCAAAAGTCATAATTAATCAAGATGCCTAAAATAAGTGATGTATTTGTCTTTTACTGTTTATCGAAAAACAGTAACATCTTATGCCTTTATAATCTGTAAAACAAAGCTACTACTTAATATTAATAATCAGAAACACAAAACAACATTATTCTTTCAAATGAACACAACTTCAACAGCAATGTTTCAGTTCATAGTAACACGGTAGCAAACGGTAGTATATATGATAGTAGAAATTATATTAAACTATTTACGTAATATCTTAAAATAAGTACACTTAAGCATATTTACTCTTGCAACTAACAATTGATCACTTTAACGTATGGATGCTGTTAACAGGATATGACTAAACAGCAATATTTCTGCACATGCTGTGGATACTTTGAGGTTACGTTGAACGTCGTCATTACGCACATACCAATACCATGCAGGTTCACTAATTTTTTTTAATCCTTTTGATTGGAACTGTTGAAGAATTTCGATGTTACTTTTGTAAGCAGTTCTCAATAGTTGAATACCATAACACAGGTTTACACAAGTTTTTATATTAATGACATTTTTTTTAGCTTATCTTGTGAAATTGTGAAAACATCGTAAAAGGAATGATAAAAGGTGAAATAAAACTATCGACCATTTGATGTCATTTACTGTATACGATTCACAAGGTTGTGTTGGTTAAATTCACCACCGTAAAAATTCATTTTAAATTCTGTTTTGTTAGAAAGAGATACAAAATCTTTGATGCATTTAATCTTTATGGTTTTTGCGAAAAAAATTCTATTTTTAATATAGCATTTGCATTTTTAAGTTTCCTTTTCTTGTTATTCATTTTCATTTCCAATGTACTGAAAAAATAATTTCATTTTGTAATTATTAATTTATAAGTAAAGTTTATAGCTAATTTTTTTTTTTTCAATCAGATCTATTTTCGAAAAATGTAACACTTTACATTAGTTTTAACATTAAGTATGTTTGCTAGATGATAACGAGGAATTAATGGGTCGCATAAGAGCAACAAAAAGTTTCAAATTTTATCTATGTGACGAATATGAGTTTGTCAAGCCATAAGCGAATTGTTCAGTTAAAATATGTTTACTTTAGAATTCAGATAGGATTATAAACAACTTTTTATCCAGCCATATTCAAAAATTTCCGTAAGTTACGAATTATTGATTTTTATCCAGTCGTATTCAAAAATTTACGAAAGTTATGAATTTCTGATTTTTTAATGTTTTTCCAAAAGGGCCATCCATAAATTACGTCACCCAAATTTCAGGACTTTTTAACCCCACCCCCCGTCCTTGTCACATTTTGAAGAACCCCTTCCCCCTGACGTGACGTCACATATTTTCCAATTTTATCGAAAAACAATATTAAAAAAAACAGTTATTTCTATTTATTCTTATATTTATTGATAATCTTTAATAAAATCAACTTTTAGTTAAATAAGCAAAGAGACAACGAATAACTAGTTAAGAAATAATAGACACTTAATTATCACAAATTTTGGAATGTGATGTTACAAAGCTTTTGGCCCCTCTGCCCCTTGTCACACAATGTCACATTCGAATGACCCCCTCCTCCCCTTCAAGGTGTGACGTAATTTATGGATGACCCAAATTATTCTACTTGAATGAAAAGCGTATCAGAAGTCTGGTCTATTAATAACATAAACTCATTTGGACTATTTATTTCTCTAAAATGGAATGAAATATCGATGATTTACAAAAATGTGAAAAGTAGTAATTCAAATTTCCTATGCGCAGAAAAAAGGTTGATTTATGAAAAATAATCAATTTTCTAATAATACGACATACGAATTTGTTGTATTATGGAATAGATTGTACTCGTTACAATATACAATCAGAAAATTTTACTTGCTGTACAAAGCCGCTTTTTTGACACAATATTTTTGTCTAATTTTTTTAATTTTGCCAATTTTTTATTAAAGTGCACCAAAAATATGTAAAAAGTTTTTCCCGTCTATAATTTTCTATTTTGAATTTAAAAAGTAATGAAAAATGCTAACTATTTTTGATTTTATGGAATTTTCCATCGCTAGTTATCAACAGAAACAGTTTTCCGTTGGCATGTGCAATGAATCTCGTTGATTTTCCCGAAAAACGACTGTTTACATCTTGCACACACAGCCAATAAACAATGAGTTAAGATATGTAAAAATCGGATATTTTCAATATACATTTTTTTTATGAGCTGCCATTAAGATATCTTATAGAAAATGCGACCATAGTTTGTGAAAATCGCTTTATGTAGTAGGAAAACGATGTAAATCAGAAAAAAATTTAATATAATAAAAAAAAAAAACAAACAAAAAAAAAAAAAAATTAAAAAAAAAACATTAAAAATTGTATTTTTGTGAAACATCCGTAATACCTCTTTGAAATAAAAATATTTTAAACGAAACTTGGTATAAATTTAGCCGTTAATAATAAGACAAAGAAGAGCTTGTTTGAAAATTTTACAATTATATTTAAGTTTTTGCAAAAATTGATTTAAAAAATGCAAACTTTAAAACTGGACAAATCTCAAATTACATTAAGTGCCGATATTTATAAGCGATACAAACTTGGGACAAAACTTAATCAATATAGTGGAACTATAATGTTATCTAAAAATAACTGTTATTAATTTATTATTTGAATAAGTAATGGCAAACAAGAGAACTACCCGATTTTACCCGGGAATTTAAAATACCCGCGGAATTACCCATCAAACATCGAATTACCCGAAAATCGGGTAATTACCCGCACATTGGCAGCACTGGTACCTAGAATCATGTTTACAACCTCCATATACTTGACAGACAAGAGTTATAATTTTCTTTGAACTATTTCTATTCATTTGGCAATCGTTTTTGAAAATTAAGAAATATAATTTTATATATTAATCTTTTTCAAGCGTATAGTTGTAAAGTTTGCAGATTATAAATTAATTCAATAATTAACTCTGTCAATTGTTTGTTTTTAAGTTGATTTAATTTATAATCTGCTAACTGTACAACTTGCTGAAAAAAGATTAATTAATTACAGGAAAACTAATTATGCCCAAATTATAAAATTGTATCCCCAAGTCTTCCCAAACGAATAAAAATAGTTCTAATGAAAAATAAAATTTTTATCTATCTTTATATATATATATATATATATATATCTTATTGGAATTATGGTGTGGAAATATTAATTAAAACAAATTGTTAGATATCAGGATGGTTAAATAAAACACAAATAACTTTCTTTATTTAATTGCTTTATTCATAATTTGTAGGTTCACACATCTATTCTATTCGAGTGCTACTTCTAAACTAAACTACTTAGTATGATTGATTGGGTTGCGGGGAAGAATTAAGGTATTGACTACCATGTGCTGCCATAATCAGGGCAGTACTCTAACAGTTCGGTCATTCTGACACGTATTCATTGTCCTCAATGACAGAATCACTAACAGGGTCGTCTTCAGTGTCACTTTGGCCGGAGTTATTTAGATTTATCCAATTATATGATGAAAGTATTCCATTATATGATTTGTGAGTAAGTGAGTAACCGGGTATGTCCGTAATAAGATAGCGATCATTTTCTAGAACTTTTTTAATAGTGTATGGTCCTATAAATTTTTTTGTAAGTTTGCTATTACTATTGGGGTCGTATGAGCTTTTGCGGATCATCACGAAATCACCTTCTTTATAACGTTTATGTGCGCGTCTATTTTTATCATAAGCAATTTTTGATTTTTCCTGCGCGGCTTTTACTTTATCTGTAGCTATAGTACGTTTATCAATTCTTGATTGTATAAAATTATGGTTTTCTATATCTTCGGTAATTTGCTCTGTAATTGGATGTAAGAATCCATCGGAGACTTTGTATCCGAAAAACAAATCTGACGGGGTTACACCTGTTGTTTTATTAACACTTCCATTTAGACTTAATTGTACACGGGTAATGTTGTCAGGCCATTTTTCGGGAGATTCACTAATTTTAGAAAGGGCGGGTAGTATTGTGGCATTATAGCGTTCAACTTGTGCGTTCGCGCGCGGCGTTTGAACTGTAGTTTTAACATGAACAATATTATTTTCGTTGCAAAAATCTTTAAAGGGTTCACTATTGCAGGCTGCACCTCTATCCGATATGATCCTAGTGGGTGTACCAAAAATTTTTACAAGAGTTTTTATTCGTTTTATGGTTTCGTCAGCAGTGACAGTTTTTGTCGGTTCTAAGAACGCGAATTTACTGAAAGCATCTACGATCAGTAGTATACATTTAAATCCTTTTTCCGATTTTTCGAAAGGTCCCAAGTGATCCATGTGCAATGTTTGCCACGGTTTTGTTCCCTTGTCAATTGGGTGCAAGAACCCTTCGTTAGTAATACGTTTGTGGTTATATTCTAAGCAATTAACGCAATTTGAGATACATTTGCTTACGTATTTTCTCATATTTCGGAAGTAGAAGTTTTCACGTAACTTAGCTAATACTTTATCGACTCCTAAATGACAAAGATTTTCATGGGTACTTATTACTAACTGTTTTCGCATAGATCTAGGTACTACGAGTAAATAATTATCTTGAGTTTTCTTCATTAACCTATTGTTTATTATTGTAAAGTCTTTATCGTGATTGTTATTGAGTAACAGTTTCGATTTAAGATCAAGTATCTCCTGGTCCTTGTTTTGCGCGACTGCTATATCGAACATTTCGTCGTTTTCGATACAATTAACTTCAAATGATCGACTCAGCGAATCGACATGCTTCATCTGTTCACCTTTTCGGTGGAGTAAACTATAGTCGTATTCTTGTAATTGAATTTCCCATCGACAGTTACGTGGACATACATTTTTCTTTTGCAGTGTTTGAGTTAGCGCGTTGCAATCTGTGACAATAACAAAATGCTTACCTAACAAATAAATTCGGAATTTATCTAATGCTTTTATAATAGCTAACATTTCGAGTTCGAAACTATGATACTTTGATTCGGCTTCGGTAGCCTTCCAACTAGCGTAACAAATAGGATGCAATTGATTGTCGTCTTGTTTTTGAAGTAGTATGGCTCCAAATCCATGAGAACTCGCGTCTGTATGAAGTTCTATAGGTTTTTCGGGGTCATATATTTTAAGTACCGGTTCTGAAACTAATATATTTTTAAGCGATTTTATAGCATTAATTTGTGAATCGGATATTTTAAACGTCACACCATCACGTAATAAATCCGAAAGGGGTTTCACGATAAGGGAATAATTTTGTATAAATCTTCGAAAATAACTAAATAAACCGAGAAAACTACGTAATTGTCTAACCGTTTGTATAGGGGGAAAATTAAGAACTGATTTAGCTTTGCTCAAACTAGGGCGGATGCTACCCTTTGAGATTGTAAATCCTAAATATTCGATTGTTGTATATAGGAATCTACATTTATCGATTCTTAACTGAAGTCCGTAATCTGACATTCGAATGAAGAGTTTTTCTAATAAAACAAAGTGTTCGTCCAAAGTTTTAGTGGCTACAATGATATCATCCATATAAATTTGGAGACTTTTGCTTTGCATATCCTTAAATATATCTTTAATAAAACGCATGAAAACTGACGTGGCATTGGTTAAACCGAATGGCATTTTTAAATATTCGTACTGACCATCAGGGGTTACAAATGATGTATATTTAATAGAGGATTCATCCATTTCGACATGGGAAAAGCCGTTTTTGAGATCCAAAACAGAAAAATATGTACCTTCATGTAGTCCATTCACCAAATCATCAATATGTGGAAGCGGAAAGTGTTCACGTACTGTAATATTATTTATTTCACGATAATCGACACACATTCTCAGTTCATTGTTCTTTTTGCGTACGAGCACAATGGGGCTAGCGTATTCCGATGAACTAGGCCTGATGATGCCTTTTGATAACAAACTGTCTATAATGTTTTTCACTTGATCACGTTCTGAATAAGCGAGGCGACGCGGTTGACGTGAAATAGGTTTATCGTTTTTCACTGATATTGTCATTTTAACATCACTTGCTTTTATCGGTTGAATATCCTTGTCATTGTATTTTGTTATTAACTTTTCAAGTTTTTCGCGATTTGCAACTAAAATATCGGGGTTTATATCAATGGAATCACATAAATTATCTTCTTGGATAAGGTTAATATTAAAAATTTCTATATTGTTTCGAATTATCACTTCTCCGTTTCTAATAATGAGTTCGATAGTATTTAAGAACGTTTGTCCTATAATAGCGTCTATAGAAATCGATTCATTGGGAACAATAACGAATTTCTGCCTAAACAGCTGATTGTCAATTTTAATGTTTACATTTGCACTTTTATTGGTTGAAAGTTCACTTTTGTTTAATCCACTTAAAATGTTTTTGTCCGAAAAACAGGGTAAATTTAGATTATCCACAACACATTGTTGTAAGAGGTTGACACGGCTACCAGTATCAATTAATGCTGTGCATTCGAATTCATCAATAGAAATTATTTTTCTAAATCCGTTGTGAAGGTTTATGTTATGAACCTCCTCCTTCGGTTCCGGTTTTTGAACTTGAGGTTGCGATGCATTTGGGCAGGCGTTAGCTTTATGTCCTTTGTTTTGACATTTAAAACATGTGATTTCTTTGCTGTAACAACTTTCTTTGCTGTGTCCAAATTTATGACATAATCCACATTTTGGAACGTGTGGTTGAATATCGTTTCGTACACTATTTGTTAATGTTGTATTTGACGTTTTATTTACTTCGTTCGATATTAATTTCATACTTATTAGAAGATCCTTCAAGGTTTCATGTCGAGCTAACAACATTTGCGTTTTTATCGTAAAATTATCGATACCTCTAAGGACATGACCGATAGTTTCTTTTTCGCTAATTTTAGCTTTATTAGCTAAACACACTTTATCCGTAAAATAATCTTCGAATTGTTCATTTTTTCGCCATTTGCGATTTCGAAGTTTTTCCATTAATGTTGCTTCGTCTTCGTAACGTGAGAAAAAAACGAGTAAATCATTTTTCAAATCGTCCCATTCCTTCAGATGAGCTTCAGGAGATGAGTCATACCATTTTCTAGCATTTCCAACAAGCTTATTAGTTGCTAAAACTTTTAAAGTAGCATCAGGTACATCGTAAACTACTTTAATATCTTCAACTTTACTAATCCATAAATCTATAGATACATTATCGTTTCCGAAAATAGATATTTGTGCACCTAATTCCGTAAATGGAATATGATTCGACGTTACTAGTGAGCTTTGTAATCGATTTTGAGGTATAGGTTCAGCCCGTAATCTTTCCAGTTCCTCATCTTTACGTATGATCAATTCCATCATCGTATTCATCTGCCTCATTAATTCGCGTATTTCAATAACATTTTCTTCATTTCTCATTTTATAGGTGATTTATGAAAGATTTAATGTTAAAACTACTCACTAATGAAGTAATGAAGACTTAAAAATCGTCGGTTTATATTTTATTGTATACCAATATGAACGTTGTTAAAGTGATGACTTAAAGTGCGTCTTTTAATAGCATGAACATGACTGTTGTACTACTGTTGACTGTATATCGACACTATTATTCAATGGTATTGTACAATCGCACCGATGACTGCTACTCCAATAGTTGTATGTACTGACATACGAACGGGTTGCGGGGAAGAATTAAGGTATTGACTACCATGTGCTCCCATAATCAGGGCAGTACTCTAACAAAATATTATTTCACTTTAAAATAATTTATTATTTTCATTTAATTCACATGAGAGCTACAGGCTTTCTGAATGCTATCATAAGAATAATCTTATAAACTATATTTGGGTGTTTAAATGTTCCTTTATTTATACACATAAAATAGATTTTTCTTTATTAACTCCTTCTACATGTAGTAAAAAATGTTCATTTCGTTTTTAAAAAAATTTTAACAAAACTACTGTAAAAATGTTAATGTAAAAATCGAACACATTGCCTTAATTAAATACATGTTTGTGTGTAATAAACTTATTCATAATAATGCAAGACATCTCTACTAAGGATTTAATTTTATTTTTGAAGATTCATTATAAATATTCAATAAATATATGGAGATATGTTTTTTTATACCTGCTTGGAAAAAAAACCCACAAGTGTTGATATTTTTGGTAAACTTGTTTGTTTTTTGTCATTATATACTATAAGGGCTATAAAATTATTGTGTTAACTTACTGCTAGTTTACACTAGTTTCCAAGATTTTTTTTTTTACTTTAGACATGTTATTTTCATATATATCTTCAGAAATTTTTGTTCAGCTCAAATTTTTTTCATCAATACACCTATTAGGTCGGCAATTGTGGAAAATTGGTGAAAAACTTACAATTTCTGCTAAAAACATTTTTTTTGAAATAAAAATGGAGAGCGATATTACATATTACGCCCATATATAGAATAAAAGAAATTATTCATCGGTTAATAGTACAACAAAACAAAATAGCTAAAGGGAAAAAATTCATGCATCTTTGAAATTTTCCACAATTGTATGGTTGTAAAAACTTCGTAAAAAAATCGATCCTTCAGGGGGACGTCTAATCCACTTTTTGGAGAGTAGTTGGGGTTTTTAATCAGTTTTTTACAAATTACAAAAAAACTATGCATCCAATAAAAAAAAATTTAAATGAAATTTCTGACTGATTTAAATTTTGACAAAGCGCGATGTAAAGCTACTTTTTTGGTTTAAAGGGTCTTTAATTTTTATTTGGGCGCCTTAGGGGCTGTGAAACCACGTTTTCAAGCAAAAAAAGTTGTGCTTCCGGCGTAATACGTGAAAAACTGAAAAATTTTCGGATTTTTTTCAGTTTTTCAATTAAAAAACTATGAGCTTTTGACATAAGACATCATTTTGAAAGTAATTCCGGTTTTTGAACTTGAGGTTGCGATGCATTTGGGCAGGCGTTAGCTTTATGTCCTTTGTTTTGACATTTAAAACATGTGATTTCTTTGCTGTAACAACTTTCTTTGCTGTGTCCAAATTTATGACATAATCCACATTTTGGAACGTGTGGTTGAATATCGTTTCGTACACTATTTGTTAATGTTGTATTTGACGTTTTATTTACTTCGTTCGATATTAATTTCATACTTATTAGAAGATCCTTCAAGGTTTCATGTCGAGCTAACAACATTTGCGTTTTTATCGTAAAATTATCGATACCTCTAAGGACATGACCGATAGTTTCTTTTTCGCTAATTTTAGCTTTATTAGCTAAACACACTTTATCCGTAAAATAATCTTCGAATTGTTCATTTTTTCGCCATTTGCGATTTCGAAGTTTTTCCATTAATGTTGCTTCGTCTTCGTAACGTGAGAAAAAAACGAGTAAATCATTTTTCAAATCGTCCCATTCCTTCAGATGAGCTTCAGGAGATGAGTCATACCATTTTCTAGCATTTCCAACAAGCTTATTAGTTGCTAAAACTTTTAAAGTAGCATCAGGTACATCGTAAACTACTTTAATATCTTCAACTTTACTAATCCATAAATCTATAGATACATTATCGTTTCCGAAAATAGATATTTGTGCACCTAATTCCGTAAATGGAATATGATTCGACGTTACTAGTGAGCTTTGTAATCGATTTTGAGGTATAGGTTCAGCCCGTAATCTTTCCAGTTCCTCATCTTTACGTATGATCAATTCCATCATCGTATTCATCTGCCTCATTAATTCGCGTATTTCAATAACATTTTCTTCATTTCTCATTTTATAGGTGATTTATGAAAGATTTAATGTTAAAACTACTCACTAATGAAGTAATGAAGACTTAAAAATCGTCGGTTTATATTTTATTGTATACCAATATGAACGTTGTTAAAGTGATGACTTAAAGTGCGTCTTTTAATAGCATGAACATGACTGTTGTACTACTGTTGACTGTATATCGACACTATTATTCAATGGTATTGTACAATCGCACCGATGACTGCTACTCCAATAGTTGTATGTACTGACATACGAACGGGTTGCGGGGAAGAATTAAGGTATTGACTACCATGTGCTCCCATAATCAGGGCAGTACTCTAACAAAATATTATTTCACTTTAAAATAATTTATTATTTTCATTTAATTCACATGAGAGCTACAGGCTTTCTGAATGCTATCATAAGAATAATCTTATAAACTATATTTGGGTGTTTAAATGTTCCTTTATTTATACACATAAAATAGATTTTTCTTTATTAACTCCTTCTACATGTAGTAAAAAATGTTCATTTCGTTTTTAAAAAAATTTTAACAAAACTACTGTAAAAATGTTAATGTAAAAATCGAACACATTGCCTTAATTAAATACATGTTTGTGTGTAATAAACTTATTCATAATAATGCAAGACATCTCTACTAAGGATTTAATTTTATTTTTGAAGATTCATTATAAATATTCAATAAATATATGGAGATATGTTTTTTTATACCTGCTTGGAAAAAAAACCCACAAGTGTTGATATTTTTGGTAAACTTGTTTGTTTTTTGTCATTATATACTATAAGGGCTATAAAATTATTGTGTTAACTTACTGCTAGTTTACACTAGTTTCCAAGATTTTTTTTTTTACTTTAGACATGTTATTTTCATATATATCTTCAGAAATTTTTGTTCAGCTCAAATTTTTTTCATCAATACACCTATTAGGTCGGCAATTGTGGAAAATTGGTGAAAAACTTACAATTTCTGCTAAAAACATTTTTTTTGAAATAAAAATGGAGAGCGATATTACATATTACGCCCATATATAGAATAAAAGAAATTATTCATCGGTTAATAGTACAACAAAACAAAATAGCTAAAGGGAAAAAATTCATGCATCTTTGAAATTTTCCACAATTGTATGGTTGTAAAAACTTCGTAAAAAAATCGATCCTTCAGGGGGACGTCTAATCCACTTTTTGGAGAGTAGTTGGGGTTTTTAATCAGTTTTTTACAAATTACAAAAAAACTATGCATCCAATAAAAAAAAATTTAAATGAAATTTCTGACTGATTTAAATTTTGACAAAGCGCGATGTAAAGCTACTTTTTTGGTTTAAAGGGTCTTTAATTTTTATTTGGGCGCCTTAGGGGCTGTGAAACCACGTTTTCAAGCAAAAAAAGTTGTGCTTCCGGCGTAATACGTGAAAAACTGAAAAATTTTCGGATTTTTTTCAGTTTTTCAATTAAAAAACTATGAGCTTTTGACATAAGACATCATTTTGAAAGTAATTCCGGTTTTTGAACTTGAGGTTGCGATGCATTTGGGCAGGCGTTAGCTTTATGTCCTTTGTTTTGACATTTAAAACATGTGATTTCTTTGCTGTAACAACTTTCTTTGCTGTGTCCAAATTTATGACATAATCCACATTTTGGAACGTGTGGTTGAATATCGTTTCGTACACTATTTGTTAATGTTGTATTTGACGTTTTATTTACTTCGTTCGATATTAATTTCATACTTATTAGAAGATCCTTCAAGGTTTCATGTCGAGCTAACAACATTTGCGTTTTTATCGTAAAATTATCGATATCTCTAAGGACATGACCGATAGTTTCTTTTTCGCTAATTTTAGCTTTATTAGCTAAACACACTTTATCCGTAAAATAATCTTCGAATTGTTCATTTTTTCGCCATTTCCGATTTCGAAGTTTTTCCATTAATGTTGCTTCGTCTTCGTAACGTGAGAAAAAAACGAGTAAATCATTTTTCAAATCGTCCCATTCCTTCAGATGAGCTTCAGGAGATGAGTCATACCATTTTCTAGCATTTCCAACAAGCTTATTAGTTGCTAAAACTTTTAAAGTAGCATCAGGTACATCGTAAACTACTTTAATATCTTCAACTTTACTAATCCATAAATCTATAGATACATTATCGTTTCCGAAAATAGGTATTTGTGCACCTAATTCCGTAAATGGAATATGATTCGACGGAACTATAGTTTTGGAGATATGCTGCTTGAAAAATTTCAGAAATGCTAAAATTATGAGTTTTGCTTATGTTAAATCGTTAGAGATAGAACAAAAGTTTAAATATGAAAAAAAATAATTTGGAAAACGGTTGACCCTGCAGGTCATCACTGTAACTTCCCGCTAAGTATTGACTCATAACGTGTAAAAAATTTTATCTATTCTGATGTTATATCCACTCGCATTTTATTGTAATTAGATGTGATCTTAGACTAAAATCTGATAAAATTTTTACAATCATACTAAAATTTTTGAACGGAGTATTGGAAATAGAGGGAATAAGATAATAAAACTTGTGTAGAAATGTGATAGCTTACTGTTTTATTAAATTATATTACAAAATAATTATATAATCGACTCAAAAATTATGTAACGTGTTGAAATTATTCATAGGTATACAAAAATGGAATCTAATTTATATGATTTTAGAATTAACCAATAAGTGGTCACCATATGCGAATAAAATTTTTTTGTTCATTGTTGTAAATATCCAAAGTATTGTCTGTCTAGACACAGTAGTATGATCAAATTAACTTTTTGAATAATTTAATTCTGAGTTCGGAGAAAAAAATTGAATTTAGTAGATCATTATGATACAAATTGAGGAAACTAAAATCTAACATTTTTTGATGGTCGGAAGGGGTCCAAAAAAAATGGTAAAGTGGCCTAATCCGGTCTTTCGCGTCAGACACCGTCGGATTGAGTTAAAAATAAAAAAGTGTTTAATAAGCTTAGGCGCCGTAAAAAGGCGAAAAGAATGAGCTGCGAATGAATCCGATTGGTCCATCGATGTCCCCACAAATTGCAAAAAACCATCGATTTTGCTCGAAATTTCAAAACTTCATAGCTCTTGTTGTTTTAAAGATTCAAAGCTGAGATTTAAATGGATTGTAGCTTTTGTACCCATGAAGTATCACACACAATTTCAGCAAGATCGAATGTATACTTTTTGCAAACCGCAGCTGAATGCAAAAAACAGGGCTTTTGTAAAATGGCCCTAAAAAAGTTGGGGTGCGGTAACGCGCTATTTTTTTTACGCGAGCATATGCTTCAATAGTTAAAGTAATACCTACTAAAGTGTCAACCTCTCATCTTAAGTAAAAGTTACTAAAATATTAATTTTAAATTACTATTATTTTAAATTATAACATTAAAAATAGGATGGAAGTAATGGGAGCAATTATTAAGACTATAATGTCACATAACTTCTGTCTCTTAATAATTGCTCCCATTACTTCCATCCTATTTTTAATGTTATAATTTAAAATAATAGTAATTTAAAATTAATATTTACTTTAGTAGGTATTACTTTAACTATTGAAGCATATGCTCGCGTAAAAAAAATAGCGCGTTACCGCACCCCAACTTTTTTAGGGCCATTTTACAAAAGCCCTGTTTTTTGCATTCAGCTGCGGTTTGCAAAAAGTATACATTCGATCTTGCTGAAATTGTGTGTGATACTTCATGGGTACAAAAGCTACAATCCATTTAAATCTCAGCTTTGAATCTTTAAAACAACAAGAGCTATGAAGTTTTGAAATTTCGAGCAAAATCGATGGTTTTTTGCAATTTGTGGGGACATCGATGGTCCTTCGTGTGTATAATAAGATCTTAAGGACGTTTTCAAGTATTTATAATTAAAAATCAACTTGTTTTATTTGATCTTTTAAATTAACAATCACCTATCCATAATATCCTTAATAACGTAAATGTCAATTAAGGTTTTTATTAAGTTATATACTATGGTGTTTTTATTAAAATATGGAACAAAGTAATAATTAATTATGGAAAATTGAAAATTACGTACATTTATTTAATTGTGTTAAAATAAAAGTTATTTTCAAATGTATTTAATATAAATTGTAAAAATGTTATATAATTATTATTCTAATTGGTGTAACTTTATAATAAATATAAGTAATTTAGTTAATATAATTTATTTTACAGAAGATTATATACAAATATATATACACATTTTCATGTGTATAATATATGTGAACAGTCATTTGTTCAAACACCGAAGCCTTCATAGGTTCAGTAAGTACAACACCTTCAATTAATGAAATTGCATCAGAACAACAAACTACTGACATTATTGACAAATATAAAATACAAATACCAAAAAAAAAAAAAATTTACCAAAACCAAATACAACAACAATTGAAAAAGATGACAAAAATATAATTCCGGCGACACCAAATGCCTACTCTCAAAACTTAATTGAAAAAAAAAAAAACAATCAAAGAAACAAAACCCTGAAAAAACTAATCGACAACATAAAACAACATATATTAGACCAACTAGATAAATACATACTAAATTTTGACCAAATCAAAAATTTTCTGACGGCATCCATGGTAAACAAAACATTTCCCCAATCATAAACAAATATACGGATTACAACGTACAAGCACTGAAATATAGAGATACTGGAACGCTCACTGCCTATAGCGCCCTACGAGTGGTAAGCGAGGACGGTGCAGCATGATTCGGGCGGGTATACATGTTTCTTTCTAACTCTTCTGCTCATGCTCAACTGTCATATATCTGTACAATCATACAATTTATAGTCAGTCACTTTCAAACCAGATTGTTGTACGAGAAAGACATGTATACCCGTCATTTCCTTTCTCTGTCTCCTCGCTCCTAGCGAGCTAGAGAGCGTTCCAGTATCTCTATATTTCAGTGCGTACAAGTAAAAGTGCATACAACAATAGCAACAGCAAAATTTCAACAACATTAAATACGAATAGTATCATAATACAATGGAATGTAAATGGCTATTTTAGACGACGGAGAAACAACAAATCATGATAATTATAAAATAATTATTATTGTTACAGTGTAGCAATAATAATTATTATAATATAAATTAGCACAACAAAATTAAATAAAGTAGTATGGTAATCAAGAAAAAATGCATGCATCTATTTATGTATTATTTATTTTTTATTTGAAATTATACAGTGTGTTTAACTGCATGGTTATATACACAATTACAGAGTGTAGCAGCTACAATATAGTTTGTACTCTGTAATAATTGATAAATTTCAAATAAAAAATAAATAAAAAGAGATGCATGCATTTTTTCTTTATTACTATGCTATTTTTTTAAATTTTGTTGAACTAATTTATTGAATTTCGAAGTTATTTGGTTGTTGGGCTATGTAAGTATTGTATTCGAACTTATCCATTGTTGATGGGATGCACATAAATATTAATTTACCACCAATATCGGTAATTTTTACCAATGATGATTCGTTTTCATAACCTATTACCTTGGATATGTGCGGTAAATTATCACAGGTTTCAACTTGTAAAAACTTTATTTTTACATAAGTGGCATCTTGGCGTGGTTCAAATGATTCAATTTTTCCATAGCGCATGTCATTTAAATAAACCATACTGTTGTCCGTTTTATTGGTTCTTGTATACCAATAACTGTGGTACATGGTCCCTTTGAATATACAACGGTTATATTCCGGTGAATGGTCATCCTTGTCTTTAATTAAAAACGCATCATCCATTGTTTTTTTATAATTTTCTTTAACGCATTTTCGGTTATCCAGTAAGGTTTTACAAAAACTCCAAGGTTCTTTCTCTATGGCAGCAAGACATACTTTACTTTGGAAACTTATATTTCGTAACGTCCTGTCTGCCATTTGGCATAGAATACCCTTTGGACTTGTCACGGTTTTTTTTAAAGGAAACATATTCCCCTCAAAGGGAAATGTAGACGTCACATATAGGGGGCCAATTTTTTTTTACACTGTCAACTATGTGATATAGACTGTGTATATTGAATGTCATAAAGGATACGCCGTAAAATTTTGTCTGACAGTCGTATAAGAATTTGACTAGATCTAGTTTGCACTGTACTAAATCTTCGGTACTGATATTATTTTTAAGAAGGACATATATGCTTTTTACCAACAATTTATATGAATCTAAAACATCTTGATTTAAAATTCCAGTTAATACTGGTACACTATAAAATAATAGCCATGACCTCCACTCTGTAGCCTTCCATTTTTGTTTATTTTTCATAATACGGGGAACTCGATGAATTTCATTTGGAGGCTTTATGGAAATTAACCGTTCATCGATTAATTTTTTATTTGTAGCGTTTAAATGAATTTTGCTCCATTCTTCCCACAATTGCCGTGTAACACCCAAAAGAACAGCGTGCATGTAATCATTAGGAAAGCCCCAGATATAATCGAAATCATGAATTGATGACAATATGCTAGCTCCTTTAATACCCTTATGAGAACTTTGTTTTTTCCTTTTATTGGAACTTGAATTTTCATTTGAAAACTCTCTAACAAGTTGTACATCAAGCAAATATTTATCATGACTTCGTTCTGTGGGCTTAGTAGACAAGAGTGGGTATCTCACGCAATTAGCTTCGAAAACTCCTTGTTCGTAGCACCAACTGCAACCGAAATAGCCATTAAATTGTAAACGATTTTGAATAATGGGTCGGGCAACTGAATCTACAGAAAAAGAAAAAATTTTGCAAAAGTATGTATTATGTAATATCAGTACCGTCGGCCGTTGTGATTTTAATACCCGTGTTCATAAGTTTTAAAACTTGATCCACGAAATATTTTAAATAGAGATTCATAAAGTTACTTTTTGGTTCGCCATTTGAATACCATAGTGCGGTAAGAAGTGCCAACTTATATCGTCGTTCTTTCGGTATCTCATTAATAATACACTGAATTGGCCAAATGCTACGTTGATTACTTTTAAATTGGGATGCTACATCGGTATTAACATTAAGTTAAAACAAATTGATTGTTGTTTTGTTTTGATTTAATATACTTGTCTTCTTTATACCTACTACCATCGCGATCGCACACATCACTGATACCACTATTATTTTTCTGTTTTAAGATGTTATTGTTAATCGAGTTTCGTATTTCAGGGTTATTTAAAATTTGTCGTAATTGATGTTCTAAATTCAGAATAATAAAAAAGTTGTCTTCTTTAGTTGTGAGGTTGTATTTTTTATGACATCTTGTGCACGCAATTTCTCCATTTTTTAATTTATTTTTTGAAATAGGATCTGCCAATGGTTTATTTTATAACATAAAGTGCAATAAAATACATAATTTATTACGCCTTCGGTGGGATTAAATAATTTTTGAAATTCATATTTAGAAACATTCAAATTTTTGTATAATGGGCCAGCTAAAATCTTGATCAATTCAAAAATAGCCTGTTGGGCTTCATATGATAAGTTAAACCTTATGGTTAACGCCAATATCATGTTCAAAACCTCCCAAACAGATATATTTGCCTGTTCGGATATTATCCAATTATATTTCTTTTGATCATAGGGGCTTTCGCTTGGTGGGCAATCCCATTCAAAGGTATTATAACAGTCGTAGAAATTTTCTTCGGCATCAAAATCTTGTTGCTCATCTATATCATCTAGTTCCTTTTCAGGAAGAATAACGTCTTCATCACCAGAATCAGTTTCATCACCATAATTGTATTCGTAGTCATACATGCTGCCGTCACTAGCCATTTTTTACGCAAAAAAAAACGGAAATTTAACTTTAAAAAATTCTCAAAAACAAAACTTTCGCTTGAGTGAAAGTTGAAAATAGATATCGAAATCTGCAAATGAAAATAAAGTAAATACGTTAATTTTGGCATACTTATTATTATTATTTTTTTTATATGAAACAATAATCCAATGTTAATGGCATACCTAGTATTTTAAATTTAAAATAAAAATGGGGGCTGTAAACTATGTTTGTACAGTAGAACCTCGATAAGTTAAAACCTAAGCAAAATGTTAAATAATTTAAGTTTAGTTAAATTTTAACTTACTGATTGAATTTTAAGAGCTTTTAATGCTTCAAATTTTTACTCATTAAGTCTTATTTATGTTCTTTGTAATTATATTGATTATACACACTATATTATGTATATGTATTATTATTTATTGTACATACACGTGGACTAGCTTAAATAATGCATACAAATATAAATGAGCCATTGAGCAAGGTAAAATGCATTATTTGATTGTTACTGAGGTCCACTGCCCAAATTATGCCATAAACTAATAATAGTGTAGGAGGAATCGGCGCATGAGTACCGAAAACTATTCCACCTCAATTTTTTTATGCGATCCTCTTCAAATTGCCCTCCTTATGATATAAATGCATGTTGCCAGGGCGCAACCCGGTGCCATATTGTTTAAACCGAAATTGTTTAAACAATTGCAAGGAATTGTTACTTTTCAACCGGACAAATTTTTTTTATATCCTTTATTGAAATACCAATAAAAATGGTCCTATGACTTTTCACGATAAAGTTCATATTTTTAAAGATATGAATTTTTAAAGGTTCGAAAAATCTCAAATTTGGGTACTTTCAACCCATGAAAAATATATTTAAAAAGAAAAAATGTCTAATTAATATTTTTTTTTAATTTCTCTATACAATTGTTAATAATATTGTTAAAAGAGATTTTAAAAAATTTCATTGTTTATATCTTTTTTTTAATTGTTAATTCCGCGCGCTCACAGGTATGCGTTGCGTCGGCTTCTCTGTGTCTTGAATCATTATTTATCAATTATCTTAAAAACTATCAACTTTATCAAGATTGTTAAAGAGAGCAATGTTATTAATAATTAAATTGTCTACAATTTGTTTTAAATAAATTTTTTTCTGAAATCAATTTTTCAAAAGTTATTTTAGCATAAATCGAAACATGTAATTAAAATTACTTTTTCATCAGTTTATATTACTTTTTTGTTATTAAAACGGAAAGTAAAGTAAAAGACCCAGTTATTGACACTGGCTTAGTTGTTTGACACTTGCAATTTTATTCTAATTAAACGAATGCAATTTTCTCAAAAAACCGATTATCTTAAAATTTATAATTCAAAAATTATATCTATTAATTTATTAGAATTGATTTGTTTTTTTTTTTTTTTTAACTAAAATAAAATTGTAAGTGTCAATAACTGGGTCTTTTACCTTAATTACATTGAATAACTTCTTCAAACGAAATTTATAGATAGAGAAGTATGAAATAATAAAACAAGATTTAAAAAGTAGTATTTATACATTATCAACATCATTTTTATATATTATATTCTTACAGTCTTCTGAATCACAACCACATAGAAGTATGCAACTAATATTATTTTTTTTACAATAACAAGCTTTGGTTTTACAGGCTTTCTTACAATTACACGGTTTTTTAAGATGAGTTGGGAATGGGCTTTTGTTCATAAACAAAGGTAACAAAGTACCATTCTCTAATTTATAACCGAAATTCGTAAAATCTAATATTTCATATTGGGGATTCAAAGCATTTTTCCAAAGGTATGTCTGGGCAGAAGCTCTAAGTGCATGCAATTGCAAGGCATCTGATGTGCACGGAATTTTAGATAAATTAAAATTAGTGCCAAAGCAACGAGAAAAAATTATTTGTCTAGCTTCATCCGCAGTGCTACCTTTTTTACCCAAAATATTTAAATACAAGGTTTCTAAACCTTTTAACTCCTTACTACTTAATTCTAAGCCATTGCCAAGAGGGACTACAGCATCACGATTTTCTTTAATTTTTATTATTTCTAAAGCTTTTTTTTTTTGGTGCCAATTTTACTAGTCGTATCACAACCCGTAAATGCGTGTAAAGCAGGTAAAACTTCACAAACCGGGTATGTTAGATAATCAGCTGCTGTGTGACACGAAAGGAAGCGTGATTTTTTATTATTAATTTCCATCCATAGTCCGGAACAACCACTTTTTTTTCAACCGGGATCAATAATAAATACATAGTACAAAAACATCAGTGTCTACACTGTGAATTATTATTTCAGAATTCAACTGAATATTATAAGCAGCGTGACAAAAAATTCGAGTATCAGCCTCAATGTGATTGTTTAGTAATTCTGGTACTTCTACAATTTTTTCACCTTGAATACTAAAACATTTATAAACATCATCGAAGCCGCCAGAAATAATCATAATTTTGTCACATATTTATAAATTAAATAATTGTGATTTCAAAAAATAGATAAAAAGTAATTTTAATGTTTCGATTTATGCTTAAATAACTTTTGAAAAATTGATTTCAGAAAAAAATTTATTTAAAAGAAATTGTAGACAATTTAATTATTAATAACATTGCTCTCTTTAACAATCTTGATAAAGTTGATAGTTTTTAAGATAATTGATAAAAAATGATTCAAGACACAGGGAAGCCGACGCAACGCATACCTGTGAGCGCGCGGAATTAACAATTAAAAAAAAGATATAAACAATGAAATTTTTTAAAATCTCTTTTAACAATATTATTAACAATTGTATAGAGAATTTTAAAAAAAATATTACTTAGACATTTTTTTTTTTTAAATATATTTTTCATGGGTCGAAAGTACCCAAATTTGAGATTTTTCGAACCTTTAAAAATTCATATCTTTAAAAATATTAACTTTATCGTGAAAAGTCATAGGACCTTTTTTATTGGTATTCCAATAAAGAATATAAAAAAAATTTGTCCGGTTGAAAAATAACAATTCCTTGCAATTGTTTAAACAATTTCGGTTTAAACAATATGGCACCGGGTTGCGCCCTGGCAACATGCATTTATATCATAAGGAGGGCAATTTGAAGAGGATCGCATAGAAAAATTGAGGTGGAATAGTTTTCGGTACTCATGCGCCGATTCCTCCTACACTATATACAGGATTTTTACTTAGTAAGGGAGGTTTTAGGATCTAATGAGCTGGGAACCAATTTTTTTAAGGACATTTGACTTATTGAAATTCTACTGTAATATTATATAGATCAAAGTTCAGTTAACAATGACCAGTAGGAAATGATCTGGTGAAGTTAAAAACCGTCGGTTTATCCCTTTTTTTTTCGAACAAAACGGCATATACAAAAACTATTTTTATTTTAGTTTCTTGGATGATTTCTAGCTTAAAAATTGGCTGATATATAATACTTTTAATTATTACTTTCAGGGAATTAGTTTATCTGTATAAAACTATAATGCAGATGTTAAATTAACACTTATTTTCGTTAGCTAACAATATAATCGCAATATTTAAATAAATTCTAAATAATCATCAAAAATAACATTCTATTATAGTACATGTACTTCCTTAAAATGATCATGCTGGATTAAGACAGGCTCTCTTCCAACAGAGAATAGAAAAAATCATATATAAAATTGTCTAACAGGTTTCCCATTAAAGATATTGAATAATTATTTTTAAAAAAATTTTGTGATTACAACACTTTTGTTTTTATTTAAATTAAATTCGAGTTACCTTTATTCTTGAATAATTCACTCTTCCAATTAAATACTGTACTTCATGAAAAATTCTTAATTTAAATCACTCAACGAAACAAAAATTTCGAATATAATACACCTAAAACTTTCGTTCATGGAATTAATAGAAAAAATATACTTTAAGGAAATAATTCAGAAATAAATTCTCAGTAATACTTTCGAAAAAATATAATAGAATGATCTAAGAAAAAATATTTCGTAACGAAGTTAGTTTATCAGGTACTTTTTATTTATTTGATCAGTTATCCAGAGTTCTTTCATTGGTTAGTGGAAATAGGTAAAATTTTAAAATCAAATCAAGCGGTATTTTTTTTTTAAAGAATATTACAATTTACAAAAATAAAGCGGTTTTTATTTGCATGTGCAATTTTGTGTATTATGGTCAACTTTTTCCAACCCTTTACCTGTTATATATTACATACCAAACAAAGTTTCTAGACCAGGACCATAAAATTATAATATTTATTTTTAATCCATCTATAATTATTTTTATGTATTTATTAAAGGTTGCTTTTCAACGACTGGGAAATTAGCTACCGCAGAGATTTATACGGTATTTACTTAAAATTATTATTATCAAGCCATTTTTGTTAAGTAAACTGTATTTTATGTCTTTTTTTAACCCATTAGAATAATTTTGAATTAGAATTAGAGAATCGGTAGCAGTATTTTACTGTATTCTTTTGGTTTACTAAATTTCAAACGCATCAATACATTTTTAAACTTTATATTGTTGGATTCCTCCTTGAAGAATGCTTCCTCGGGGTTGCTCTTCGTTGAAGAAGTAATACCAACAAGTTTT
Source organism: Chrysoperla carnea (assembly GCF_905475395.1). Classification (NCBI taxonomy): domain Eukaryota; kingdom Metazoa; phylum Arthropoda; class Insecta; order Neuroptera; family Chrysopidae; genus Chrysoperla; species Chrysoperla carnea. Next base: position 71,837,080 of record NC_058341.1, read on the forward strand.
TAGCAGTCGCTGTCATCAGGGCAGTTTATTAAAACCAACTCCGTAACTTTATTGTTCTAACTAGACTACTAGTATATGAACTGATTAAGTGTTGTATTAAAAGATATCACCTTCAGTATATTTCCTTAATTGACTAGGCTACTAATATATTCAACACTGTAATGATTGTAGATGAATAGCACCCAAATAAGGATTTTACTAATTTAAGTATATTCCTTTATTGTAGAGAGTCACTAATCTTGCTGTTGAGATCTACCATGGATATCCGTTGATTAGTGAAATTAATTAAACACTTGAACTATTTTAATTGCCATACTTTATTAATTTAATAATGAATATCCAATGAATTTACAATAATTAGTTACACTTATATTACTGGTAAATCAGATCTGATTTTACTTGGATGAATCAATTGCTTATATATGATTTTATTGCTGACTTAGCGAAATCGATGAACATCGAGGCGTGACAATAGTTGATTTATCCAAATAACGTGAAATTAAGTAATGTTTGATATTTATAAGATTTGATATTGTTATAGTATTCTAATTATGGTATTTAATATTATGTTATATGGATGATTAATAACAATTTATATTATAATAATAAACCGGGTGATAACAATATAATAAACTTTACTTCTATAAATGTCTTACAGATACGCAAATATTTTGTGTAAAAGGTAAGGAAATAAAATAAATTTTGTTTTAGGTACACCGAGGATAAAAATTTTTAATTTGTTGGTTATCTACTTTTCTCTTTATTTTTTATTTCTGTGTTTTTTATTTTATATTTACAACTTTTCTTATCTTATATTTTATTTTCAGGCTTAATCCCTTAGTTTGTTTGATATATTCATAACGATAATCCTATCTTAGGATTTAAACTTAATATTTTATTGTGTGTTATGTGAAAGCAGGCAGTTACATTGTTTTAGAGGGTGTAACATAAAGATTTATTATTATTATAATCTGGTAAATAATTTTATTTTAATTTTAAGGGTAATATTTTATTATTATTTGTTTCAGGGTTCAACCATTTAAAAGAAAATTTAGTCTTTATTTTATGTCTTCTGCAATCCTTTTACTTGTTTCTGCCCAAAAAAAAAAAGGTATAGGTGAAAAGCAAAACACCATAACTGTTTAACTGTTTTGATCTGAAAATTTTTTTAAAATAATTTTAAATAATGCTAATCCGATGTAAAATTTGATTCACTAAAAAAACTATCTTGAAATTTTGCTTTATTTAAGAGATATTTAGAAAAACCAAAAGGAGGGCCTCAATCTTTAAATTTCACCCTCTTATTTTATAGCAATCCGTAGTTTTTTTTCTATTTAATAACTCATTGAACCTAACTTTCCTATGTTGCTCATTTACGAACCAAGCCTCACATTTTGGACCTAAACACGGTATAAAACTTTCAGCTTAATAACTTATTTAGCTTTTGCTTTACTGTGATCACAGATGGGCAGACGACAGTCAATCGAAAATGAGCTTTATAGGTGATTTTAATATGATCATATATACCAAAATTTTGTCCATAGTATCAATATTTTTAAGCATTACAAACTGTTGACTAAACTTAATATACCTTAGTAAACTACTTATCTTAATATATATATTTCTTGTGTGCGTGTGTATGTAATTGAACTCCTCCTAGACGGCTGGACCGATTTTGATGAAATTTTTTGTGAGTTCAAGGGGATTCGAGAATGGTTTAGATTCACAATTTGGTCCAGTACAACTGTTTTTGAGGGCTCCGTACGAAAAAAAATGAAATTTCATTAAATGGTGGGAGCGCATATAAATCATATCACATTATTTTACAACTTACTATGTGTACTATGTATTTTTAATAGTATTCAGGTATTGTCAATAGGCATTTATTAGAGCCATATGCGAGCGCAGCGAGCTCTACTATCAAAGACCAGGCCAAAGGTCGAAGGCCACTCCAATAAATAGGAGTTAAATTGGGGTTTAGCGGGATGGGTTTAGCGGACAGGCGAAACGTAGTATAGGTATTAATGAATTGGAGTTACGTTTTTACGGGACAGGACAACGTCTGTCGGGACCGCTAGTAATATATAAATTTTTATATATTAGTTGTGCACAAAAATAAAAGGATATAAAAATATCCCAAATAATATAATTATGCAAAATTTACCTCCAGGATACATTTGAAAATTTATTATAATTTTGTCTTTGACTACGAGCGATTACACACAAGCAGTTATTTACTTTTTGAGTTAGTTTTTTAAAATCTATTTTTAATAATTAATAGTTTAACTTTAAGCTTAGTGGTTAAGTTTAATTCTTAGTTTAGTATTAATAGGTTTATTCATAGTTTAACTCATAGTTTTATTAATAATTTAATACATAGAATATGTAAAATTCATAGTTTAGTGTTAAATTGTTGCGGAAATATGTCCAAAAGTAGCTGTACCAATACAAGTAAGTACCAAATTGTATTATCTTTTAGTTTAATATAAATGCAGATTTTATTTTTTTAATAATAGTCTAGTTAACATGTACGATTTTTTCTAACTTTTTTGTATATTCTTCGAAAATTACGAAACAGGTGTCATTCGATTCGTAATTTTATGTAGAAAGTTTACTGAAAAATCCGAAATGGTGCTGAAAAAAATTGCAAAAGTTATAAACAATTAAGTGAAAAATAAAATAAGGGGCTCAGTTTTTTTTTAATAACTCAAAAAATATTGAAAATTTTCAAAATCTGAAAAAAGATCCAAAAAGATGAAGAAATTTCCTAAAATAAAGTTCTGACTGCCGAAATTGTATCTCTAATATTTATAACTTTTACAGAAACTTGAAAATAGCGGAAAATATGGCAAGTTTGGCTCTCGCGAATTATATATCCTCTATTACTTATATTTCTTTTTAGATATTTTAAACCATTTTATAAAGTAACATGTGCATTTTACGCATTTGTTAAATAATTATTTATTAGCTTTCATAAATTAGAATAGTTATTTTAGAAAGTTTATTTTAAATATTGCTATACTTAAATATTTCTCAGAAAACTGTCCTTTAAATATTACGAGAAAGTTGACCTTTAATAATATTAATGTTATAACATCTGGACGGTCACAAGTGTTGTACAAAGGATCATATTACAAAAAGGATCTTTTAAAAACACATCCTTTAATTACAAAGTAGTACTTTAAAAGCATATATAAAGTAAACTATCTAATGTACAAAAAATACTTAGTATCCAAACTTTTTGACGTATGTTCGGGTTCGGATATCTTTGTTTCAATAATACTTATTATTACAATCGTTTGACATAAGTTCGGATTGTTAGATAATTTGTTTCATTAAAATATTTATTTTTAATTGTTGTTTACTTAATGTTTTGTACAAGTGTAAATTGAATTGTAAAATTAATTAAATAAATAAATTTATATTTAAATATCTGGTCTACAAGATATTAATCGCGCGCGTTCTGTCTTTGAGACCTACTAACAAAAAAAATTATTTAAACATATAAAATATGAATATTAATAAATAAAAAAATTACTGTAGTTTTGAGATACATGAATAAACAATAATCCGAGGTTTAAAAATTTTTTTTCCCAATTTTTCCATTAGTTATGTAATTGTTAACAAACTTTTTTTTCTATACAGAATGTTAACATAAAATCTCCGATAATTATTAAATTAAAACCCCAGAATTTTTTTCCCTCCGTGAAGTTATTCTTATTACACTTACAAATAAATTAAAGTTTTTAAAATTTTGATTTTTCAATTTGTTATTAACATTTGAAAATTAACAAATGAAAAAAAGTAATGGAAAAAAATATTTTTTTAAATTTTTTAATTGTTTTAATTTTTATAGTTAAAAGCTACATAAAAATAATTTTTTCAAATTTTTTGCAAATGTTGTTTAAAAAATTGTTATAAACAAATACATATACAATTACAGATACATATACAGATACAATTTCGGCAATCGGAACTTTATTTTAGGAAATTTCTTCATCTTTGTGGATCTTTTTTCAGATTTTGAAAATTTTCAATATTTTTTGAGTTATTCAAAAAAAACTGATCCCCCTATTTTATTCTTTTGCAATTTTTTTCAGCGCCATTTCGGATTTTTCAGTAAACTTTCTACATAAAATTACGAATCGAATGACACCTGTTTCGTAATTTTCGGAGAATATAGGTACAAAAAAGTTTGAAAAAATCGTACATGTTAACTAGACTATAAATCTTTGAGATTGAATAGATGATAAATTAATTCAATAATAATAGTTTTTCTAGTTTTTTTCCAAAACAAAAACAAAAATACCTACTAATTGGCAATTTAAGATAAGAATTTGGGCTACATATGCCCCCCCATTGGGACCTATGTTCCTGACCGTTCCTTAGGGTCCTATAAACACGTTATAAAAAGTTTAATTAAACTTGTTGCTGTTTTCTCACTTTTCCACTTTCGCCACTTTTTTCCCGGCTTATTCATTGTATTATTCTAATTTTTTTTAAATAATGCAAGCATTAATATTAAAACATTGTCTGTATAGGTTATTACAGAAATTTGCTCAGACAATTGTTTATTTTCAATTGTTTGTAATAAGTTTTAACACTTTCCGTTCCTCGACCGTTTTCCAATTTCGGAATATAAATATATATTTATATATTCCCTATACAACTACGTTTATATTAATATTTAATAATATAAATTTCTTATTAGAAATTCAAATAAAATAATATACGCCAAAAATATTCGGCCCCGTTTTATTGAAAGGATGTATGATTTTTTTTTTAAATTTAAATTAAATCCTCTCATCAGTACATGATAGATTGAGATTCAAGTAAAAAAAAAGTCTTCGAAATATTCGCATAACACATGAACATTTTAGTTCAGGATGCTATTTCCCCTCATAACTATTACAACTATTTCTATGTGCATATGAAAATTGCGCACGTACCATCGTCCGTATAAAAACTCGTCATTACATACATAAGTGACCAATTCAATTTATTTGGTATGAAAATAAATTATTTGACTTTCATTAATATGTACGATATTCCAATTGATACCAAGGCTTCATTAGATAACAGGGTAGATAACAATAAAATAATGACAGTTATTTTACCTATATTAAGTTAGCGGACCACTTTTCGAATTTTCCAACTTTTCCATACTGGAAATATGCCGTTTTTTATTCGTAAATTATTCGTGAAAATTTTAATTTATTCACTTGAAAAAATAGGTATGGTCCGCTAACTTTATATTATATTAGCGGACCACTTTTCGTATTTTCCAATTTTATTGTACCGGGAGTTTGCCGTTTTTTTTTTCGTAAATTGTTGGTGTAATTTTTTCACTCAAATACTTTTTAAAAAAAATGGAATGGTCCACTAACTTCATATTAACTTAGCGGACCACTTAAAGAATTTTCAATTATTTTATATTAGTAATTTGCCGTTTTTTATACCATGTATATATGAAATATACATAGTATATTAAGTTTAGTTCAAAGTTTGTAACGCATAAAAATATTGATACTACGAACAAAATTTTGGTATAGGTGTTTATAAAATCACCTAATCAGTCCATTTTCGGTTGTCTGTCCGTCGATAACTCAAAAACCAAAAGAGATATCAAGCTCAAATTTGTATAGCGTACTCAGGGGGTAAAAAGTTAGGTCGTTAGGTTTGTAAATGAGCAAAATAGGCCAATTGGGTCTTAGGTCCGTAGGACCCATCTTGTAAACCGTGAAAGATTGTTTGTTTTCACTTGTTATTCGTAAATTATTCGTGGAATTTTTAATTTTTTCGCTCAATTAGGTACTTTTTAAGAAAACCAATGTGAATAGCAACCCATAGCTATTGTATGACACATTTTACATTTGATACAGTACTTACGTACCAAGTTAGTTTAAATGTATTTGCTACAAGTTCAAAATTTAATTGTTGAAGAGAGTCTAGTTTTTACTGTAATTTTTAGAGAAATATAAGTAATGATAAACAATTTTTAAAAATCTTAAATTATAAATAAAGAATTTTCAGGAGTTGGTCCGCTAATTAAATATTATAAAATAACGGCTTCTTGAAAAACCACCCTGATTTTCTTGAAAAGTAATTGAGCGAAAAAATAAAAAAATTAACGAAGAATTTACAAAAAAAGGACGGCAAATTCCCAGTAAAATAAAATTTGGAAATTCCAAAAGTGGTCCGCTAACTCAATGTAGGTAATTATTTTTTATATGTAAAGGAAGTTTAGAAAAAAATGTTATTTATAAAAAAAATGTTAAATGTTTTGTATTAACAAAACGGGTACGAAACAAATTGGAAATTTAGAATTTAATCTAAAGTTACTTGAGTTTGTTTTCATAATTTAGATATATTAATTCTACAATATGTTATCCTGTTTGCAATGAAGTCAATAGAGTGAGAGATGCAATCAAGTCAATAGTTCAGAAATGGGGTGATGGCACATCCATATAAACCATCCGTTTCTGGTTTTCTTAATTCATCACCATCAGTTCTAATTTCTAAATCATGAATGATTTCATACTGTGTGCCGAATTGCCAATTTTTCTATGCTATTATTTTTAAGAATGTTCCTTTTCTTCAAAATTTCAATACCTTATAATTAAAATAGGACACTTTCCCGATTACAAATATATTTACATTTTCATGTTATCTCTACCATTTGAAACAGTCTTGGTTATTTGAAATATTATAATTCTTTCAATTACGCATGAAATCTGTATATTAAAATGAATTTTTTTAACCTAAGATCCCTTTAAAATAGTTTTCCTTGTAGATTTAACTCCCCATACATTATCTATCTCTTTGATACCATAGTAAAAATGAATAACGAGTTTTTAAAATTATTAGTATCATTGTTACTAGATTAGTAGTTTTTTTAATCATCTAAAACTATTTAGTTAAAATATTCATTATATTATTTCATCATGCTATGAATTTATTTTTCTTTATATTTGTTCTGTTAGAATTTATTGTACAATGTTTGTCTAGGTACAACAAGCTCACCAAAAAATTTGTGGGCTTGTGTGAATTTGATAAATGGAAAAAAAAAAATTGCCTATAAAAGTAGAAAATAAACGAAAATTTACGGAAGGGATTGTTTTGTTCCTAAAGGGTAAGTAATTCTTAAAATTACTATTATAAAAAAGAATATTGCTATAGATAAAATCATTTTTCAGAAAATGAGGCCGATATATTAAAAATTATTAATGAAGGGAAGAGAATTAGAATACCAAGTATAAAAACTTTAATTAGCGCGTCAAGTGACACGGATGAGAGCGTTAGAATTACTGCCACACCTATCCGATCATCCAAGTATCAATTAAATGACGAATGGCTTGCTGCGGAATTCAATTCAATTAGAAATGAATATACATCACAGACACCACAGGTATGCATTTCATACATTTGGTAAATATAAAGCAAATTATTTATTAAAATTTGTTTCCCTTTAATTTTTGTATAATTCAAAAATCAAAAATCGTAGTAAAGAAATCATACATGTGCAAACGTACACTGTATTTTAGTCTATATCAAGGTGTGGCATCAAACCCAATATGTCTCGAATTTTTAGACTCTTTAGTACTTATTAGTTATTATTCTGTATTGATTGACTAGAACTAGTTAGAATCATACCTTTGTTACATCTTTTTATTTTTAAAGAAGTGAAATAAAAAATCGTAATTTTAAAACTGTCCATTCCTTAATCGATTTATAAAATATATTAAAGTAATAGTATGGAACAGTTGCTAATGTGATCCCGATCGTAAAAACGGGGAACTTTAATTGCTAATAATGTCATTTTGTAAAATATTATTCTTTCTTAAAATATTATATTCTTTTTTTTGACAAATTGATTGTCCCAAGAAGACAATTTACAGCGTTTAAACTACAGTATAATGATTATCAACATCGATTAATACCATAAATGTTTGTGAGACTTTTAATTTGCTACTAAAAGGAAATTAGTTGAAAACGTAATACAGTGAAACATAGTTAAGAGAGAATTGAATGGACTGTGAATTTTTTTTTCTTATATAGATTTCTCACAATTCGTTTCTAGTTTATAGAGGTACAGGAGTAGTATGTCTCATTTAGAGACGTCTATTCATAATATTCAAAATATTTAGTTATATACAAAGTAAATCATAATTTATTGTCATACATAGCAATTGTTGAATATACGAGTTCATACTAACACAAGTTCTACTGTTAAACGTATAAAAATGAAAATATTTCTCTATTCCTGCAAAGATTAAGAATAGTACAGGGGCCATATATATGTATAGACACTTATTTTTATTTTGCGTCGCTGAATACGTACCTAAAATATTTACTGTTTTCCCTGAAACACCATGTATAAAAATAAATTATGTATTTACAAAATTTTAAATTGTTTGATATGATTTATTTAGATTTATTAATAATTTACCAGGGCCTTGACATTCACTGCAATTTTTACATTTTTTTACATTTTATACTATCTTTCAGGAAGAAATAATAGTGGACGAAGATGAAGAAGTGGACCCAAATAAAAATCTAGCTTAAAAATTGGCTGATATATAATACTTTTAATTATTACTTTCAGGGAATTAGTTTATCTGTATAAAACTATAATGCAGATGTTAAATTAACACTTATTTTCGTTAGCTAACAATATAATCGCAATATTTAAATAAATTCTAAATAATCATCAAAAATAACATTCTATTATAGTACATGTACTTCCTTAAAATGATCATGCTGGATTAAGACAGGCTCTCTTCCAACAGAGAATAGAAAAAATCATATATAAAATTGTCTAACAGGTTTCCCATTAAAGATATTGAATAATTATTTTTAAAAAAATTTTGTGATTACAACACTTTTGTTTTTATTTAAATTAAATTCGAGTTACCTTTATTCTTGAATAATTCACTCTTCCAATTAAATACTGTACTTCATGAAAAATTCTTAATTTAAATCACTCAACGAAACAAAAATTTCGAATATAATACACCTAAAACTTTCGTTCATGGAATTAATAGAAAAAATATACTTTAAGGAAATAATTCAGAAATAAATTCTCAGTAATACTTTCGAAAAAATATAATAGAATGATCTAAGAAAAAATATTTCGTAACGAAGTTAGTTTATCAGGTACTTTTTATTTATTTGATCAGTTATCCAGAGTTCTTTCATTGGTTAGTGGAAATAGGTAAAATTTTAAAATCAAATCAAGCGGTATTTTTTTTTTAAAGAATATTACAATTTACAAAAATAAAGCGGTTTTTATTTGCATGTGCAATTTTGTGTATTATGGTCAACTTTTTCCAACCCTTTACCTGTTATATATTACATACCAAACAAAGTTTCTAGACCAGGACCATAAAATTATAATATTTATTTTTAATCCATCTATAATTATTTTTATGTATTTATTAAAGGTTGCTTTTCAACGACTGGGAAATTAGCTACCGCAGAGATTTATACGGTATTTACTTAAAATTATTATTATCAAGCCATTTTTGTTAAGTAAACTGTATTTTATGTCTTTTTTTAACCCATTAGAATAATTTTGAATTAGAATTAGAGAATCGGTAGCAGTATTTTACTGTATTCTTTTGGTTTACTAAATTTCAAACGCATCAATACATTTTTAAACTTTATATTGTTGGATTCCTCCTTGAAGAATGCTTCCTCGGGGTTGCTCTTCGTTGAAGAAGTAATACCAACAAGTTTTTAGCAGTCGCTGTCATCAGGGCAGTTTATTAAAACCAACTCCGTAACTTTATTGTTCTAACTAGACTACTAGTATATGAACTGATTAAGTGTTGTATTAAAAGATATCACCTTCAGTATATTTCCTTAATTGACTAGGCTACTAATATATTCAACACTGTAATGATTGTAGATGAATAGCACCCAAATAAGGATTTTACTAATTTAAGTATATTCCTTTATTGTAGAGAGTCACTAATCTTGCTGTTGAGATCTACCATGGATATCCGTTGATTAGTGAAATTAATTAAACACTTGAACTATTTTAATTGCCATACTTTATTAATTTAATAATGAATATCCAATGAATTTACAATAATTAGTTACACTTATATTACTGGTAAATCAGATCTGATTTTACTTGGATGAATCAATTGCTTATATATGATTTTATTGCTGACTTAGCGAAATCGATGAACATCGAGGCGTGACAATAGTTGATTTATCCAAATAACGTGAAATTAAGTAATGTTTGATATTTATAAGATTTGATATTGTTATAGTATTCTAATTATGGTATTTAATATTATGTTATATGGATGATTAATAACAATTTATATTATAATAATAAACCGGGTGATAACAATATAATAAACTTTACTTCTATAAATGTCTTACAGATACGCAAATATTTTGTGTAAAAGGTAAGGAAATAAAATAAATTTTGTTTTAGGTACACCGAGGATAAAAATTTTTAATTTGTTGGTTATCTACTTTTCTCTTTATTTTTTATTTCTGTGTTTTTTATTTTATATTTACAACTTTTCTTATCTTATATTTTATTTTCAGGCTTAATCCCTTAGTTTGTTTGATATATTCATAACGATAATCCTATCTTAGGATTTAAACTTAATATTTTATTGTGTGTTATGTGAAAGCAGGCAGTTACATTGTTTTAGAGGGTGTAACATAAAGATTTATTATTATTATAATCTGGTAAATAATTTTATTTTAATTTTAAGGGTAATATTTTATTATTATTTGTTTCAGGGTTCAACCATTTAAAAGAAAATTTAGTCTTTATTTTATGTCTTCTGCAATCCTTTTACTTGTTTCTGCCCAAAAAAAAAAAGGTATAGGTGAAAAGCAAAACACCATAACTGTTTAACTGTTTTGATCTGAAAATTTTTTTAAAATAATTTTAAATAATGCTAATCCGATGTAAAATTTGATTCACTAAAAAAACTATCTTGAAATTTTGCTTTATTTAAGAGATATTTAGAAAAACCAAAAGGAGGGCCTCAATCTTTAAATTTCACCCTCTTATTTTATAGCAATCCGTAGTTTTTTTTCTATTTAATAACTCATTGAACCTAACTTTCCTATGTTGCTCATTTACGAACCAAGCCTCACATTTTGGACCTAAACACGGTATAAAACTTTCAGCTTAATAACTTATTTAGCTTTTGCTTTACTGTGATCACAGATGGGCAGACGACAGTCAATCGAAAATGAGCTTTATAGGTGATTTTAATATGATCATATATACCAAAATTTTGTCCATAGTATCAATATTTTTAAGCATTACAAACTGTTGACTAAACTTAATATACCTTAGTAAACTACTTATCTTAATATATATATTTCTTGTGTGCGTGTGTATGTAATTGAACTCCTCCTAGACGGCTGGACCGATTTTGATGAAATTTTTTGTGAGTTCAAGGGGATTCGAGAATGGTTTAGATTCACAATTTGGTCCAGTACAACTGTTTTTGAGGGCTCCGTACGAAAAAAAATGAAATTTCATTAAATGGTGGGAGCGCATATAAATCATATCACATTATTTTACAACTTACTATGTGTACTATGTATTTTTAATAGTATTCAGGTATTGTCAATAGGCATTTATTAGAGCCATATGCGAGCGCAGCGAGCTCTACTATCAAAGACCAGGCCAAAGGTCGAAGGCCACTCCAATAAATAGGAGTTAAATTGGGGTTTAGCGGGATGGGTTTAGCGGACAGGCGAAACGTAGTATAGGTATTAATGAATTGGAGTTACGTTTTTACGGGACAGGACAACGTCTGTCGGGACCGCTAGTAATATATAAATTTTTATATATTAGTTGTGCACAAAAATAAAAGGATATAAAAATATCCCAAATAATATAATTATGCAAAATTTACCTCCAGGATACATTTGAAAATTTATTATAATTTTGTCTTTGACTACGAGCGATTACACACAAGCAGTTATTTACTTTTTGAGTTAGTTTTTTAAAATCTATTTTTAATAATTAATAGTTTAACTTTAAGCTTAGTGGTTAAGTTTAATTCTTAGTTTAGTATTAATAGGTTTATTCATAGTTTAACTCATAGTTTTATTAATAATTTAATACATAGAATATGTAAAATTCATAGTTTAGTGTTAAATTGTTGCGGAAATATGTCCAAAAGTAGCTGTACCAATACAAGTAAGTACCAAATTGTATTATCTTTTAGTTTAATATAAATGCAGATTTTATTTTTTTAATAATAGTCTAGTTAACATGTACGATTTTTTCTAACTTTTTTGTATATTCTTCGAAAATTACGAAACAGGTGTCATTCGATTCGTAATTTTATGTAGAAAGTTTACTGAAAAATCCGAAATGGTGCTGAAAAAAATTGCAAAAGTTATAAACAATTAAGTGAAAAATAAAATAAGGGGCTCAGTTTTTTTTTAATAACTCAAAAAATATTGAAAATTTTCAAAATCTGAAAAAAGATCCAAAAAGATGAAGAAATTTCCTAAAATAAAGTTCTGACTGCCGAAATTGTATCTCTAATATTTATAACTTTTACAGAAACTTGAAAATAGCGGAAAATATGGCAAGTTTGGCTCTCGCGAATTATATATCCTCTATTACTTATATTTCTTTTTAGATATTTTAAACCATTTTATAAAGTAACATGTGCATTTTACGCATTTGTTAAATAATTATTTATTAGCTTTCATAAATTAGAATAGTTATTTTAGAAAGTTTATTTTAAATATTGCTATACTTAAATATTTCTCAGAAAACTGTCCTTTAAATATTACGAGAAAGTTGACCTTTAATAATATTAATGTTATAACATCTGGACGGTCACAAGTGTTGTACAAAGGATCATATTACAAAAAGGATCTTTTAAAAACACATCCTTTAATTACAAAGTAGTACTTTAAAAGCATATATAAAGTAAACTATCTAATGTACAAAAAATACTTAGTATCCAAACTTTTTGACGTATGTTCGGGTTCGGATATCTTTGTTTCAATAATACTTATTATTACAATCGTTTGACATAAGTTCGGATTGTTAGATAATTTGTTTCATTAAAATATTTATTTTTAATTGTTGTTTACTTAATGTTTTGTACAAGTGTAAATTGAATTGTAAAATTAATTAAATAAATAAATTTATATTTAAATATCTGGTCTACAAGATATTAATCGCGCGCGTTCTGTCTTTGAGACCTACTAACAAAAAAAATTATTTAAACATATAAAATATGAATATTAATAAATAAAAAAATTACTGTAGTTTTGAGATACATGAATAAACAATAATCCGAGGTTTAAAAATTTTTTTTCCCAATTTTTCCATTAGTTATGTAATTGTTAACAAACTTTTTTTTCTATACAGAATGTTAACATAAAATCTCCGATAATTATTAAATTAAAACCCCAGAATTTTTTTCCCTCCGTGAAGTTATTCTTATTACACTTACAAATAAATTAAAGTTTTTAAAATTTTGATTTTTCAATTTGTTATTAACATTTGAAAATTAACAAATGAAAAAAAGTAATGGAAAAAAATATTTTTTTAAATTTTTTAATTGTTTTAATTTTTATAGTTAAAAGCTACATAAAAATAATTTTTTCAAATTTTTTGCAAATGTTGTTTAAAAAATTGTTATAAACAAATACATATACAATTACAGATACATATACAGATACAATTTCGGCAATCGGAACTTTATTTTAGGAAATTTCTTCATCTTTGTGGATCTTTTTTCAGATTTTGAAAATTTTCAATATTTTTTGAGTTATTCAAAAAAAACTGATCCCCCTATTTTATTCTTTTGCAATTTTTTTCAGCGCCATTTCGGATTTTTCAGTAAACTTTCTACATAAAATTACGAATCGAATGACACCTGTTTCGTAATTTTCGGAGAATATAGGTACAAAAAAGTTTGAAAAAATCGTACATGTTAACTAGACTATAAATCTTTGAGATTGAATAGATGATAAATTAATTCAATAATAATAGTTTTTCTAGTTTTTTTCCAAAACAAAAACAAAAATACCTACTAATTGGCAATTTAAGATAAGAATTTGGGCTACATATGCCCCCCCATTGGGACCTATGTTCCTGACCGTTCCTTAGGGTCCTATAAACACGTTATAAAAAGTTTAATTAAACTTGTTGCTGTTTTCTCACTTTTCCACTTTCGCCACTTTTTTCCCGGCTTATTCATTGTATTATTCTAATTTTTTTTAAATAATGCAAGCATTAATATTAAAACATTGTCTGTATAGGTTATTACAGAAATTTGCTCAGACAATTGTTTATTTTCAATTGTTTGTAATAAGTTTTAACACTTTCCGTTCCTCGACCGTTTTCCAATTTCGGAATATAAATATATATTTATATATTCCCTATACAACTACGTTTATATTAATATTTAATAATATAAATTTCTTATTAGAAATTCAAATAAAATAATATACGCCAAAAATATTCGGCCCCGTTTTATTGAAAGGATGTATGATTTTTTTTTTAAATTTAAATTAAATCCTCTCATCAGTACATGATAGATTGAGATTCAAGTAAAAAAAAAGTCTTCGAAATATTCGCATAACACATGAACATTTTAGTTCAGGATGCTATTTCCCCTCATAACTATTACAACTATTTCTATGTGCATATGAAAATTGCGCACGTACCATCGTCCGTATAAAAACTCGTCATTACATACATAAGTGACCAATTCAATTTATTTGGTATGAAAATAAATTATTTGACTTTCATTAATATGTACGATATTCCAATTGATACCAAGGCTTCATTAGATAACAGGGTAGATAACAATAAAATAATGACAGTTATTTTACCTATATTAAGTTAGCGGACCACTTTTCGAATTTTCCAACTTTTCCATACTGGAAATATGCCGTTTTTTATTCGTAAATTATTCGTGAAAATTTTAATTTATTCACTTGAAAAAATAGGTATGGTCCGCTAACTTTATATTATATTAGCGGACCACTTTTCGTATTTTCCAATTTTATTGTACCGGGAGTTTGCCGTTTTTTTTTTCGTAAATTGTTGGTGTAATTTTTTCACTCAAATACTTTTTAAAAAAAATGGAATGGTCCACTAACTTCATATTAACTTAGCGGACCACTTAAAGAATTTTCAATTATTTTATATTAGTAATTTGCCGTTTTTTATACCATGTATATATGAAATATACATAGTATATTAAGTTTAGTTCAAAGTTTGTAACGCATAAAAATATTGATACTACGAACAAAATTTTGGTATAGGTGTTTATAAAATCACCTAATCAGTCCATTTTCGGTTGTCTGTCCGTCGATAACTCAAAAACCAAAAGAGATATCAAGCTCAAATTTGTATAGCGTACTCAGGGGGTAAAAAGTTAGGTCGTTAGGTTTGTAAATGAGCAAAATAGGCCAATTGGGTCTTAGGTCCGTAGGACCCATCTTGTAAACCGTGAAAGATTGTTTGTTTTCACTTGTTATTCGTAAATTATTCGTGGAATTTTTAATTTTTTCGCTCAATTAGGTACTTTTTAAGAAAACCAATGTGAATAGCAACCCATAGCTATTGTATGACACATTTTACATTTGATACAGTACTTACGTACCAAGTTAGTTTAAATGTATTTGCTACAAGTTCAAAATTTAATTGTTGAAGAGAGTCTAGTTTTTACTGTAATTTTTAGAGAAATATAAGTAATGATAAACAATTTTTAAAAATCTTAAATTATAAATAAAGAATTTTCAGGAGTTGGTCCGCTAATTAAATATTATAAAATAACGGCTTCTTGAAAAACCACCCTGATTTTCTTGAAAAGTAATTGAGCGAAAAAATAAAAAAATTAACGAAGAATTTACAAAAAAAGGACGGCAAATTCCCAGTAAAATAAAATTTGGAAATTCCAAAAGTGGTCCGCTAACTCAATGTAGGTAATTATTTTTTATATGTAAAGGAAGTTTAGAAAAAAATGTTATTTATAAAAAAAATGTTAAATGTTTTGTATTAACAAAACGGGTACGAAACAAATTGGAAATTTAGAATTTAATCTAAAGTTACTTGAGTTTGTTTTCATAATTTAGATATATTAATTCTACAATATGTTATCCTGTTTGCAATGAAGTCAATAGAGTGAGAGATGCAATCAAGTCAATAGTTCAGAAATGGGGTGATGGCACATCCATATAAACCATCCGTTTCTGGTTTTCTTAATTCATCACCATCAGTTCTAATTTCTAAATCATGAATGATTTCATACTGTGTGCCGAATTGCCAATTTTTCTATGCTATTATTTTTAAGAATGTTCCTTTTCTTCAAAATTTCAATACCTTATAATTAAAATAGGACACTTTCCCGATTACAAATATATTTACATTTTCATGTTATCTCTACCATTTGAAACAGTCTTGGTTATTTGAAATATTATAATTCTTTCAATTACGCATGAAATCTGTATATTAAAATGAATTTTTTTAACCTAAGATCCCTTTAAAATAGTTTTCCTTGTAGATTTAACTCCCCATACATTATCTATCTCTTTGATACCATAGTAAAAATGAATAACGAGTTTTTAAAATTATTAGTATCATTGTTACTAGATTAGTAGTTTTTTTAATCATCTAAAACTATTTAGTTAAAATATTCATTATATTATTTCATCATGCTATGAATTTATTTTTCTTTATATTTGTTCTGTTAGAATTTATTGTACAATGTTTGTCTAGGTACAACAAGCTCACCAAAAAATTTGTGGGCTTGTGTGAATTTGATAAATGGAAAAAAAAAAATTGCCTATAAAAGTAGAAAATAAACGAAAATTTACGGAAGGGATTGTTTTGTTCCTAAAGGGTAAGTAATTCTTAAAATTACTATTATAAAAAAGAATATTGCTATAGATAAAATCATTTTTCAGAAAATGAGGCCGATATATTAAAAATTATTAATGAAGGGAAGAGAATTAGAATACCAAGTATAAAAACTTTAATTAGCGCGTCAAGTGACACGGATGAGAGCGTTAGAATTACTGCCACACCTATCCGATCATCCAAGTATCAATTAAATGACGAATGGCTTGCTGCGGAATTCAATTCAATTAGAAATGAATATACATCACAGACACCACAGGTATGCATTTCATACATTTGGTAAATATAAAGCAAATTATTTATTAAAATTTGTTTCCCTTTAATTTTTGTATAATTCAAAAATCAAAAATCGTAGTAAAGAAATCATACATGTGCAAACGTACACTGTATTTTAGTCTATATCAAGGTGTGGCATCAAACCCAATATGTCTCGAATTTTTAGACTCTTTAGTACTTATTAGTTATTATTCTGTATTGATTGACTAGAACTAGTTAGAATCATACCTTTGTTACATCTTTTTATTTTTAAAGAAGTGAAATAAAAAATCGTAATTTTAAAACTGTCCATTCCTTAATCGATTTATAAAATATATTAAAGTAATAGTATGGAACAGTTGCTAATGTGATCCCGATCGTAAAAACGGGGAACTTTAATTGCTAATAATGTCATTTTGTAAAATATTATTCTTTCTTAAAATATTATATTCTTTTTTTTGACAAATTGATTGTCCCAAGAAGACAATTTACAGCGTTTAAACTACAGTATAATGATTATCAACATCGATTAATACCATAAATGTTTGTGAGACTTTTAATTTGCTACTAAAAGGAAATTAGTTGAAAACGTAATACAGTGAAACATAGTTAAGAGAGAATTGAATGGACTGTGAATTTTTTTTTCTTATATAGATTTCTCACAATTCGTTTCTAGTTTATAGAGGTACAGGAGTAGTATGTCTCATTTAGAGACGTCTATTCATAATATTCAAAATATTTAGTTATATACAAAGTAAATCATAATTTATTGTCATACATAGCAATTGTTGAATATACGAGTTCATACTAACACAAGTTCTACTGTTAAACGTATAAAAATGAAAATATTTCTCTATTCCTGCAAAGATTAAGAATAGTACAGGGGCCATATATATGTATAGACACTTATTTTTATTTTGCGTCGCTGAATACGTACCTAAAATATTTACTGTTTTCCCTGAAACACCATGTATAAAAATAAATTATGTATTTACAAAATTTTAAATTGTTTGATATGATTTATTTAGATTTATTAATAATTTACCAGGGCCTTGACATTCACTGCAATTTTTACATTTTTTTACATTTTATACTATCTTTCAGGAAGAAATAATAGTGGACGAAGATGAAGAAGTGGACCCAAATAAAAATCTAGCTTAAAAATTGGCTGATATATAATACTTTTAATTATTACTTTCAGGGAATTAGTTTATCTGTATAAAACTATAATGCAGATGTTAAATTAACACTTATTTTCGTTAGCTAACAATATAATCGCAATATTTAAATAAATTCTAAATAATCATCAAAAATAACATTCTATTATAGTACATGTACTTCCTTAAAATGATCATGCTGGATTAAGACAGGCTCTCTTCCAACAGAGAATAGAAAAAATCATATATAAAATTGTCTAACAGGTTTCCCATTAAAGATATTGAATAATTATTTTTAAAAAAATTTTGTGATTACAACACTTTTGTTTTTATTTAAATTAAATTCGAGTTACCTTTATTCTTGAATAATTCACTCTTCCAATTAAATACTGTACTTCATGAAAAATTCTTAATTTAAATCACTCAACGAAACAAAAATTTCGAATATAATACACCTAAAACTTTCGTTCATGGAATTAATAGAAAAAATATACTTTAAGGAAATAATTCAGAAATAAATTCTCAGTAATACTTTCGAAAAAATATAATAGAATGATCTAAGAAAAAATATTTCGTAACGAAGTTAGTTTATCAGGTACTTTTTATTTATTTGATCAGTTATCCAGAGTTCTTTCATTGGTTAGTGGAAATAGGTAAAATTTTAAAATCAAATCAAGCGGTATTTTTTTTTTAAAGAATATTACAATTTACAAAAATAAAGCGGTTTTTATTTGCATGTGCAATTTTGTGTATTATGGTCAACTTTTTCCAACCCTTTACCTGTTATATATTACATACCAAACAAAGTTTCTAGACCAGGACCATAAAATTATAATATTTATTTTTAATCCATCTATAATTATTTTTATGTATTTATTAAAGGTTGCTTTTCAACGACTGGGAAATTAGCTACCGCAGAGATTTATACGGTATTTACTTAAAATTATTATTATCAAGCCATTTTTGTTAAGTAAACTGTATTTTATGTCTTTTTTTAACCCATTAGAATAATTTTGAATTAGAATTAGAGAATCGGTAGCAGTATTTTACTGTATTCTTTTGGTTTACTAAATTTCAAACGCATCAATACATTTTTAAACTTTATATTGTTGGATTCCTCCTTGAAGAATGCTTCCTCGGGGTTGCTCTTCGTTGAAGAAGTAATACCAACAAGTTTTTAGCAGTCGCTGTCATCAGGGCAGTTTATTAAAACCAACTCCGTAACTTTATTGTTCTAACTAGACTACTAGTATATGAACTGATTAAGTGTTGTATTAAAAGATATCACCTTCAGTATATTTCCTTAATTGACTAGGCTACTAATATATTCAACACTGTAATGATTGTAGATGAATAGCACCCAAATAAGGATTTTACTAATTTAAGTATATTCCTTTATTGTAGAGAGTCACTAATCTTGCTGTTGAGATCTACCATGGATATCCGTTGATTAGTGAAATTAATTAAACACTTGAACTATTTTAATTGCCATACTTTATTAATTTAATAATGAATATCCAATGAATTTACAATAATTAGTTACACTTATATTACTGGTAAATCAGATCTGATTTTACTTGGATGAATCAATTGCTTATATATGATTTTATTGCTGACTTAGCGAAATCGATGAACATCGAGGCGTGACAATAGTTGATTTATCCAAATAACGTGAAATTAAGTAATGTTTGATATTTATAAGATTTGATATTGTTATAGTATTCTAATTATGGTATTTAATATTATGTTATATGGATGATTAATAACAATTTATATTATAATAATAAACCGGGTGATAACAATATAATAAACTTTACTTCTATAAATGTCTTACAGATACGCAAATATTTTGTGTAAAAGGTAAGGAAATAAAATAAATTTTGTTTTAGGTACACCGAGGATAAAAATTTTTAATTTGTTGGTTATCTACTTTTCTCTTTATTTTTTATTTCTGTGTTTTTTATTTTATATTTACAACTTTTCTTATCTTATATTTTATTTTCAGGCTTAATCCCTTAGTTTGTTTGATATATTCATAACGATAATCCTATCTTAGGATTTAAACTTAATATTTTATTGTGTGTTATGTGAAAGCAGGCAGTTACATTGTTTTAGAGGGTGTAACATAAAGATTTATTATTATTATAATCTGGTAAATAATTTTATTTTAATTTTAAGGGTAATATTTTATTATTATTTGTTTCAGGGTTCAACCATTTAAAAGAAAATTTAGTCTTTATTTTATGTCTTCTGCAATCCTTTTACTTGTTTCTGCCCAAAAAAAAAAAGGTATAGGTGAAAAGCAAAACACCATAACTGTTTAACTGTTTTGATCTGAAAATTTTTTTAAAATAATTTTAAATAATGCTAATCCGATGTAAAATTTGATTCACTAAAAAAACTATCTTGAAATTTTGCTTTATTTAAGAGATATTTAGAAAAACCAAAAGGAGGGCCTCAATCTTTAAATTTCACCCTCTTATTTTATAGCAATCCGTAGTTTTTTTTCTATTTAATAACTCATTGAACCTAACTTTCCTATGTTGCTCATTTACGAACCAAGCCTCACATTTTGGACCTAAACACGGTATAAAACTTTCAGCTTAATAACTTATTTAGCTTTTGCTTTACTGTGATCACAGATGGGCAGACGACAGTCAATCGAAAATGAGCTTTATAGGTGATTTTAATATGATCATATATACCAAAATTTTGTCCATAGTATCAATATTTTTAAGCATTACAAACTGTTGACTAAACTTAATATACCTTAGTAAACTACTTATCTTAATATATATATTTCTTGTGTGCGTGTGTATGTAATTGAACTCCTCCTAGACGGCTGGACCGATTTTGATGAAATTTTTTGTGAGTTCAAGGGGATTCGAGAATGGTTTAGATTCACAATTTGGTCCAGTACAACTGTTTTTGAGGGCTCCGTACGAAAAAAAATGAAATTTCATTAAATGGTGGGAGCGCATATAAATCATATCACATTATTTTACAACTTACTATGTGTACTATGTATTTTTAATAGTATTCAGGTATTGTCAATAGGCATTTATTAGAGCCATATGCGAGCGCAGCGAGCTCTACTATCAAAGACCAGGCCAAAGGTCGAAGGCCACTCCAATAAATAGGAGTTAAATTGGGGTTTAGCGGGATGGGTTTAGCGGACAGGCGAAACGTAGTATAGGTATTAATGAATTGGAGTTACGTTTTTACGGGACAGGACAACGTCTGTCGGGACCGCTAGTAATATATAAATTTTTATATATTAGTTGTGCACAAAAATAAAAGGATATAAAAATATCCCAAATAATATAATTATGCAAAATTTACCTCCAGGATACATTTGAAAATTTATTATAATTTTGTCTTTGACTACGAGCGATTACACACAAGCAGTTATTTACTTTTTGAGTTAGTTTTTTAAAATCTATTTTTAATAATTAATAGTTTAACTTTAAGCTTAGTGGTTAAGTTTAATTCTTAGTTTAGTATTAATAGGTTTATTCATAGTTTAACTCATAGTTTTATTAATAATTTAATACATAGAATATGTAAAATTCATAGTTTAGTGTTAAATTGTTGCGGAAATATGTCCAAAAGTAGCTGTACCAATACAAGTAAGTACCAAATTGTATTATCTTTTAGTTTAATATAAATGCAGATTTTATTTTTTTAATAATAGTCTAGTTAACATGTACGATTTTTTCTAACTTTTTTGTATATTCTTCGAAAATTACGAAACAGGTGTCATTCGATTCGTAATTTTATGTAGAAAGTTTACTGAAAAATCCGAAATGGTGCTGAAAAAAATTGCAAAAGTTATAAACAATTAAGTGAAAAATAAAATAAGGGGCTCAGTTTTTTTTTAATAACTCAAAAAATATTGAAAATTTTCAAAATCTGAAAAAAGATCCAAAAAGATGAAGAAATTTCCTAAAATAAAGTTCTGACTGCCGAAATTGTATCTCTAATATTTATAACTTTTACAGAAACTTGAAAATAGCGGAAAATATGGCAAGTTTGGCTCTCGCGAATTATATATCCTCTATTACTTATATTTCTTTTTAGATATTTTAAACCATTTTATAAAGTAACATGTGCATTTTACGCATTTGTTAAATAATTATTTATTAGCTTTCATAAATTAGAATAGTTATTTTAGAAAGTTTATTTTAAATATTGCTATACTTAAATATTTCTCAGAAAACTGTCCTTTAAATATTACGAGAAAGTTGACCTTTAATAATATTAATGTTATAACATCTGGACGGTCACAAGTGTTGTACAAAGGATCATATTACAAAAAGGATCTTTTAAAAACACATCCTTTAATTACAAAGTAGTACTTTAAAAGCATATATAAAGTAAACTATCTAATGTACAAAAAATACTTAGTATCCAAACTTTTTGACGTATGTTCGGGTTCGGATATCTTTGTTTCAATAATACTTATTATTACAATCGTTTGACATAAGTTCGGATTGTTAGATAATTTGTTTCATTAAAATATTTATTTTTAATTGTTGTTTACTTAATGTTTTGTACAAGTGTAAATTGAATTGTAAAATTAATTAAATAAATAAATTTATATTTAAATATCTGGTCTACAAGATATTAATCGCGCGCGTTCTGTCTTTGAGACCTACTAACAAAAAAAATTATTTAAACATATAAAATATGAATATTAATAAATAAAAAAATTACTGTAGTTTTGAGATACATGAATAAACAATAATCCGAGGTTTAAAAATTTTTTTTCCCAATTTTTCCATTAGTTATGTAATTGTTAACAAACTTTTTTTTCTATACAGAATGTTAACATAAAATCTCCGATAATTATTAAATTAAAACCCCAGAATTTTTTTCCCTCCGTGAAGTTATTCTTATTACACTTACAAATAAATTAAAGTTTTTAAAATTTTGATTTTTCAATTTGTTATTAACATTTGAAAATTAACAAATGAAAAAAAGTAATGGAAAAAAATATTTTTTTAAATTTTTTAATTGTTTTAATTTTTATAGTTAAAAGCTACATAAAAATAATTTTTTCAAATTTTTTGCAAATGTTGTTTAAAAAATTGTTATAAACAAATACATATACAATTACAGATACATATACAGATACAATTTCGGCAATCGGAACTTTATTTTAGGAAATTTCTTCATCTTTGTGGATCTTTTTTCAGATTTTGAAAATTTTCAATATTTTTTGAGTTATTCAAAAAAAACTGATCCCCCTATTTTATTCTTTTGCAATTTTTTTCAGCGCCATTTCGGATTTTTCAGTAAACTTTCTACATAAAATTACGAATCGAATGACACCTGTTTCGTAATTTTCGGAGAATATAGGTACAAAAAAGTTTGAAAAAATCGTACATGTTAACTAGACTATAAATCTTTGAGATTGAATAGATGATAAATTAATTCAATAATAATAGTTTTTCTAGTTTTTTTCCAAAACAAAAACAAAAATACCTACTAATTGGCAATTTAAGATAAGAATTTGGGCTACATATGCCCCCCCATTGGGACCTATGTTCCTGACCGTTCCTTAGGGTCCTATAAACACGTTATAAAAAGTTTAATTAAACTTGTTGCTGTTTTCTCACTTTTCCACTTTCGCCACTTTTTTCCCGGCTTATTCATTGTATTATTCTAATTTTTTTTAAATAATGCAAGCATTAATATTAAAACATTGTCTGTATAGGTTATTACAGAAATTTGCTCAGACAATTGTTTATTTTCAATTGTTTGTAATAAGTTTTAACACTTTCCGTTCCTCGACCGTTTTCCAATTTCGGAATATAAATATATATTTATATATTCCCTATACAACTACGTTTATATTAATATTTAATAATATAAATTTCTTATTAGAAATTCAAATAAAATAATATACGCCAAAAATATTCGGCCCCGTTTTATTGAAAGGATGTATGATTTTTTTTTTAAATTTAAATTAAATCCTCTCATCAGTACATGATAGATTGAGATTCAAGTAAAAAAAAAGTCTTCGAAATATTCGCATAACACATGAACATTTTAGTTCAGGATGCTATTTCCCCTCATAACTATTACAACTATTTCTATGTGCATATGAAAATTGCGCACGTACCATCGTCCGTATAAAAACTCGTCATTACATACATAAGTGACCAATTCAATTTATTTGGTATGAAAATAAATTATTTGACTTTCATTAATATGTACGATATTCCAATTGATACCAAGGCTTCATTAGATAACAGGGTAGATAACAATAAAATAATGACAGTTATTTTACCTATATTAAGTTAGCGGACCACTTTTCGAATTTTCCAACTTTTCCATACTGGAAATATGCCGTTTTTTATTCGTAAATTATTCGTGAAAATTTTAATTTATTCACTTGAAAAAATAGGTATGGTCCGCTAACTTTATATTATATTAGCGGACCACTTTTCGTATTTTCCAATTTTATTGTACCGGGAGTTTGCCGTTTTTTTTTTCGTAAATTGTTGGTGTAATTTTTTCACTCAAATACTTTTTAAAAAAAATGGAATGGTCCACTAACTTCATATTAACTTAGCGGACCACTTAAAGAATTTTCAATTATTTTATATTAGTAATTTGCCGTTTTTTATACCATGTATATATGAAATATACATAGTATATTAAGTTTAGTTCAAAGTTTGTAACGCATAAAAATATTGATACTACGAACAAAATTTTGGTATAGGTGTTTATAAAATCACCTAATCAGTCCATTTTCGGTTGTCTGTCCGTCGATAACTCAAAAACCAAAAGAGATATCAAGCTCAAATTTGTATAGCGTACTCAGGGGGTAAAAAGTTAGGTCGTTAGGTTTGTAAATGAGCAAAATAGGCCAATTGGGTCTTAGGTCCGTAGGACCCATCTTGTAAACCGTGAAAGATTGTTTGTTTTCACTTGTTATTCGTAAATTATTCGTGGAATTTTTAATTTTTTCGCTCAATTAGGTACTTTTTAAGAAAACCAATGTGAATAGCAACCCATAGCTATTGTATGACACATTTTACATTTGATACAGTACTTACGTACCAAGTTAGTTTAAATGTATTTGCTACAAGTTCAAAATTTAATTGTTGAAGAGAGTCTAGTTTTTACTGTAATTTTTAGAGAAATATAAGTAATGATAAACAATTTTTAAAAATCTTAAATTATAAATAAAGAATTTTCAGGAGTTGGTCCGCTAATTAAATATTATAAAATAACGGCTTCTTGAAAAACCACCCTGATTTTCTTGAAAAGTAATTGAGCGAAAAAATAAAAAAATTAACGAAGAATTTACAAAAAAAGGACGGCAAATTCCCAGTAAAATAAAATTTGGAAATTCCAAAAGTGGTCCGCTAACTCAATGTAGGTAATTATTTTTTATATGTAAAGGAAGTTTAGAAAAAAATGTTATTTATAAAAAAAATGTTAAATGTTTTGTATTAACAAAACGGGTACGAAACAAATTGGAAATTTAGAATTTAATCTAAAGTTACTTGAGTTTGTTTTCATAATTTAGATATATTAATTCTACAATATGTTATCCTGTTTGCAATGAAGTCAATAGAGTGAGAGATGCAATCAAGTCAATAGTTCAGAAATGGGGTGATGGCACATCCATATAAACCATCCGTTTCTGGTTTTCTTAATTCATCACCATCAGTTCTAATTTCTAAATCATGAATGATTTCATACTGTGTGCCGAATTGCCAATTTTTCTATGCTATTATTTTTAAGAATGTTCCTTTTCTTCAAAATTTCAATACCTTATAATTAAAATAGGACACTTTCCCGATTACAAATATATTTACATTTTCATGTTATCTCTACCATTTGAAACAGTCTTGGTTATTTGAAATATTATAATTCTTTCAATTACGCATGAAATCTGTATATTAAAATGAATTTTTTTAACCTAAGATCCCTTTAAAATAGTTTTCCTTGTAGATTTAACTCCCCATACATTATCTATCTCTTTGATACCATAGTAAAAATGAATAACGAGTTTTTAAAATTATTAGTATCATTGTTACTAGATTAGTAGTTTTTTTAATCATCTAAAACTATTTAGTTAAAATATTCATTATATTATTTCATCATGCTATGAATTTATTTTTCTTTATATTTGTTCTGTTAGAATTTATTGTACAATGTTTGTCTAGGTACAACAAGCTCACCAAAAAATTTGTGGGCTTGTGTGAATTTGATAAATGGAAAAAAAAAAATTGCCTATAAAAGTAGAAAATAAACGAAAATTTACGGAAGGGATTGTTTTGTTCCTAAAGGGTAAGTAATTCTTAAAATTACTATTATAAAAAAGAATATTGCTATAGATAAAATCATTTTTCAGAAAATGAGGCCGATATATTAAAAATTATTAATGAAGGGAAGAGAATTAGAATACCAAGTATAAAAACTTTAATTAGCGCGTCAAGTGACACGGATGAGAGCGTTAGAATTACTGCCACACCTATCCGATCATCCAAGTATCAATTAAATGACGAATGGCTTGCTGCGGAATTCAATTCAATTAGAAATGAATATACATCACAGACACCACAGGTATGCATTTCATACATTTGGTAAATATAAAGCAAATTATTTATTAAAATTTGTTTCCCTTTAATTTTTGTATAATTCAAAAATCAAAAATCGTAGTAAAGAAATCATACATGTGCAAACGTACACTGTATTTTAGTCTATATCAAGGTGTGGCATCAAACCCAATATGTCTCGAATTTTTAGACTCTTTAGTACTTATTAGTTATTATTCTGTATTGATTGACTAGAACTAGTTAGAATCATACCTTTGTTACATCTTTTTATTTTTAAAGAAGTGAAATAAAAAATCGTAATTTTAAAACTGTCCATTCCTTAATCGATTTATAAAATATATTAAAGTAATAGTATGGAACAGTTGCTAATGTGATCCCGATCGTAAAAACGGGGAACTTTAATTGCTAATAATGTCATTTTGTAAAATATTATTCTTTCTTAAAATATTATATTCTTTTTTTTGACAAATTGATTGTCCCAAGAAGACAATTTACAGCGTTTAAACTACAGTATAATGATTATCAACATCGATTAATACCATAAATGTTTGTGAGACTTTTAATTTGCTACTAAAAGGAAATTAGTTGAAAACGTAATACAGTGAAACATAGTTAAGAGAGAATTGAATGGACTGTGAATTTTTTTTTCTTATATAGATTTCTCACAATTCGTTTCTAGTTTATAGAGGTACAGGAGTAGTATGTCTCATTTAGAGACGTCTATTCATAATATTCAAAATATTTAGTTATATACAAAGTAAATCATAATTTATTGTCATACATAGCAATTGTTGAATATACGAGTTCATACTAACACAAGTTCTACTGTTAAACGTATAAAAATGAAAATATTTCTCTATTCCTGCAAAGATTAAGAATAGTACAGGGGCCATATATATGTATAGACACTTATTTTTATTTTGCGTCGCTGAATACGTACCTAAAATATTTACTGTTTTCCCTGAAACACCATGTATAAAAATAAATTATGTATTTACAAAATTTTAAATTGTTTGATATGATTTATTTAGATTTATTAATAATTTACCAGGGCCTTGACATTCACTGCAATTTTTACATTTTTTTACATTTTATACTATCTTTCAGGAAGAAATAATAGTGGACGAAGATGAAGAAGTGGACCCAAATAATTATGTCCAAGTAAGCTTGGCGGAAAATGAAGAAGTGGTTGTAAATCAAAATCTAGAAGAAACTGTAAGTATTTAATCTTTAAACGTATATTGCACATCTAATATTTTGAAAAGTTTGGGAAATCAAACGAATTTTGGTAATAATGTTCGCTACATCTTAATTTTTGATGTGATCAGTGAGCTCACGATGGAGATTGATACATGGTTGTTTTCAAAAGCGTAATGTTTTTTATGTCAAGACAAATCTTGATTATAAATATCAATGTAAATATGAAAGAAAATTATAAATAATACATTCAAAGAACGTAATATTTCTTTCAAAAACGGTTCTCAATCAAATTTTTTTACATTGAAGTGAAGGGTTCATCGTGGATCATAAATCTAATAAATTCGTAAAAAGTTATTTATTTTTTAACACACCAGTATACATATACATCGTATCTGTTTCAAGTAATGAAAAAAAGTCTCGACTTTTGAATTAAAAATCAAATGACTCTCGATTTTTTCAACCGTTTTTAATACTTCCTTTTTATTTTTTTTTTATTTTTATATTTATTTTGAAAATTATTCGATCTAACAGATTCTTATTTTACTGATTTCAATAAACGTGCGTATAAGGTACATTAAAATTAAATGCGTATGTTCTTATTAATTTTTGTTTCTTTATTCTTTTTCCTAGAACGAATGTTACAATCCGAATTGTAGAAGCAAAATAATAGCAGTGGAGGAGGAAAATGAAAATTTAAAAGAATAAAATGCAAATTTAAAAAGGGAAATTGCAGATTGCAAAGAAAAAATGGAGATAATGAAGAATAAAATGATAGGTAACTGGTACATTCTATAATAACCATTAAGTAATAAATCTTTTTTTATCTATAGATATAAAATGCTTTGTCCTGAATGACTGACTGACTAAAAAGTGTAATTGATGAGTCATAAAGAATGTTCTTCACAATGGAGAATCCACACAATCTTGCAAAAAGAACATTTATTTATATTAAAACTAGCGACCCGCCCCGGCTTCGCACGGGTGCAATGCTGATACTAAATACACTACAGAAAAACTGTGAACGTTGTATATAAAAACGTAGCGGCCCGCTCTGGCTTCGCACGGGTATAAAATATATAGCCTATGTGATTAAAATCGATCCAGTAGTTTTTATTTATTCATTACTGCCCGTGGCCCGCACGCGTTAAATTTTGAGTAAAACAATCCCCCTTTCCCCATACCATGAAGATTTCCTGTTATCTTTGGAATATCTAAATGCATACACTACATTTTTATTTATTTACTTTTTACATTTTTTACTATTTATCTCAAAAATAGCAGTACTTCTCCACTATTTAATGGATGTTATTATACATATAAACCTTCCTCTTGAATCTCTCTATCTATTAAAAAAACCGCATCAAAATCCGTTACGTAGTTTCAAAGATTTAAGCATACAAAGGGACATAGGGACATAGGGACAGAGAAAGCGACTTTGTTTTATACTATGTAGTGATTTTTGAATAATACTTTATAATTATTATTTGGTTTCAGATCATATGTTAGGAGAAACAGGGGAAGAAGTAGTAAATAACAACGTGGGCACGAAGAAAGTTGGTTGCGTAGACACAGCAACCGGTCAAGTAAAGTTATTTAATATGTACTACAAATCAAACAATTTTAATAGATGGCATGAATTGACGCAATACAGTTTGATATTTTCGGTACCCACGATTGTTTTTTAAAAGTAGAATATCAATTTTAATGCGGATGTGTAGGTGTTACCTAACATACGGGTTAAAAAATTACATACGTTGTTAGTTGACAGGACACACAGGAAAATTTATATTATAATGTTTATAGAGTACCTATCGATTAACTTCTACGTATAAATTCGCCAGAAATAGAATGTTACATGATTATTTTTAATTTCAATTTAGCCGAATTCATTAAGTTTACTTTTGTCTAAAAAATAGCATGCAAATAGAAATTTGTCACTAATCTTCGCTTACCAGAATAAATTCATCCAAATTTAACTATTTTATATCCCTATAATAATAATAATAATAAAATAAAAAACTTCGTTATAACCCGTTAAAACCGCTGCTTAAATATATATTTGGAATAATTCGTTATCTTACAAATATAATTTTGGTTGATTCCTTTTTTTCCTTCTTGCAAATTTTTTTTTGCTGAAAACATATATATAGACGCAGCGGAGTTTGCTTCCTGGTTAAAATTTTGTAAGCCATCAATTTTTGTAAAAAATCTAACAAGGAGTCTCTTTTCCGAAGAAACGTTAAAAAGTAGTACGATAACGGGGAGGAAGAGCAATAGAAACAAAGAAAACCAACCGATGATGAGACTGGATCCCATAAAGGTCCAGGCTATACGGGGTATTTTTACTCGTTTCTGATAATAATAAATTTATTCGTTAATTATTATTACCTTTTTTTTTAAGATGCCTACCAATTATTTTTAAAAAATAAAAAAAGATTTGACAAGACAGATAGAGAAATTATCGAAGAAGTAGGAAAGGTGAAGAAATATATTCGACAGTTGGTGGCGGATCTAAAGAAGCCAAGTATGTATTGTGCCTTGTATAATATATGAATATATTTTTGTCTTGTATCATATATTACCAGTGAATTAAGTATGTGTTGCGCTATAGAGTATGTAATGGGCCATTTAAATCTTAGAGTAAAGTAGTCATAGATATATAACATATAGATAGAGGCTACCATGTATTGAAATTAATGTGAATTGAATGGAATTTGAGATATATACTAGCGCCACCAAATATGTGCTAATGAACATATAGCATGCGTTGAATGGTTTTATTTAGTTCTCAGACACTCACTCTGAAGCGCTGCTTTACGCCATATAGATCCACTATTCATATGTTATATATCTATGGAAGCAGTTCTTAGGGGTGCATTAATCGAGACAAAATTTCGGATTGATTTTTTTTAAATCAATCTTCTTTTTGATATGTTTTAAATTTTAATTTTTAAACCCAAAACATTTGTAATATTTATGTTTGTTTACTAAATTTTTTATACAAACGTATTTCTAGCTTTTTTAAAATCATTTTTACGCACTCTTCAATCAGGTACTCTTGTGAAAGTGAATTCGAAATTTTTTCCCGACGAAGATTCACAATAATAATAAATAAAATTAATATTAACTGATACGTTTTATGACGAAAATAAAATCCCACCAAAAACATAAATGTGTAAAAAGGCGTAGATGTCACAGAATTCCAATAAACTCAATTACGTCAGCCCAAAAAAGTTGTGAAATCCCGTAGAGAAAAAAATTCTTCGAAAAAAATTTATAAAATGACATAAATTTATTGAGTAACTTTTCCGTACAGAAGCATTAAAGTATTACATTAGCAACTTTTCGGTGACTTCATACCTACACGCACCTGTATAGAAGAACAAAAGATAATCGTTAACCCCCTACTATCTCCCTCCTCCCCTCTAATGTTATGACGTTTTAATTTTTTCACAACTTTTATTTAACATCAAAATTTAAATTTAAACAATCAAAGTATTCTTTAGATTCAAGTCAAGCACCTACCTAACAAAGGCCTAATTTTTTTTACTAAAGTACGAAAATTATTGGTTTAAATTTCTTGTGTAAGTTTCTCCTTAGTACGTATTAATTTAATATTTTACTTCGCAAGTTTTTTATTTTTAAATTCGTTTTTATATTCCGAAAACTTGCGAAGTAAAATATTAAATAAATACGTACTAAGGAGAAACTTACAAAAGAAATTTAAACCAATAATTTTCGTACTTTAGTAAAAAAAATTAGGCCTTTGTTAAGTAGGTGCTCAGCATTATAGCTCAAGTAGTTTCTGAGATATAAGGGTGTGAAAAAGGGCTATTTTATGTCCTGTATATATAGTCACAACAAAAACATTCACATTTCACATACATCATCATACATTACCCTCTCAATTTTCCATTTTACTAATCTACGCTTACGCACTGTTGTGCTATATGATAACCAAATTTTGTTTCCCACAGAAAAACAAAATACATAATGGATTTTTTTTTAAATAATTTGAAATAGACATGAAGAAAAATTATTTTTCGACCAACGAGAAATTAAAGTAAGTACAAACTTTATGATTATTAAATAATTTGATACAAATTAAATTTAAAATTTTCAAATAAATTCAGTTAATTAATTTGTCCAATAATATAAAATAGGCTTGTTGACTAAATTTTTTATCTCACTTCAGGTGAAGAATTCTCACTACACGGCCAGAAAAGTGAAGTTGATTCCTAAAAATTTTTAGAAGTACTCAAATGAGTCAAAATATGAACGTTTAAAATCCCTAATTAAACAAAGAGGGAGATATATGATAATGACGTCATTGTCCGTATCACCATAGAGATACATATAAAAATTTGTTTTGCTAAAAGGAGATGGACAATCTATCTTTGAATTCGCATAACTTCTTCGATTTTTAATCAATTTTAATTTCACTTTCAAATTTTGTCATGGTATCAAGGCTAGTTTTACATTTTTATGCGTAATATGGCAAAATCGATATCAGGCAACTACCGTATTGCTATGAAATATTTTCAGGAATTGGAAATAATGTTTTTAAAGCCAAAATTGTCGGATGAGTGAAAAGGATCAAAGAAAATTTCTAAAATATCATATAATGAATATCGATAAGACAAATGAATGTAAGTTATATCAATACAAGTTATGATAATTTTTTTTTTTTTTTTTCTTTTTTTTTAAATTTTTGATGAGATTAAAAATCGAGCCAATTATGAAATTTATAAAGAAGAAGGTACAATAAGTAATCTATTTGGTGTACGAAAATTGCACAATTTGTTAAGCTAAGAAACGACAAACATCCGTGGCAGGTCCTAGGCTTAATATTTAGTTCTGTATGAGACCGCACGAGAAGCTTTGTAATTATTATCATTAGCTGAAAGCGTAAAATTAATCATATCAGATTCAATATTAAGATAACAATGGCTGCCAAATATTCTACGAAACCATTAGAGATCGAAAATTATTTATATAAAATATGATTATTGTTATGATAAAGTAAAAAAAAAAAAAAATTAATCAAATTAATTTATATGCCCACAGATTATCAAATAGCTGAATTTTTGACGAAGTCATTACCAGGAGTAAAATGTGTATATTTAATTAATATTTAATATGATATTTAGAATACAAATGAGTTTAAAATAGTTTTTGTACAATTATTGTAAATATTGTATATTAAAATCTTTTTTTATCATGAATTAATTTTCTTTTTTTTTTTTTTTTTTTTAGAGCGGGTGTTGAATTATCAATAAACAAAAAGTGAACCTTGTCTTTTTGGATATATGTATTATATTTTTGAATTAACGTACAACATGTGGTCGCATTATGTGAATATATTATTATTGTGATATTGTTTGGTAAACTAAATGTTTTTCAAACAAGTGGCTACTAGTTGTGTTGTTTAAATGAATATATTTTTGGGAAATACGTCTATACTTGCATGGCAGATATCTTTAAGAAAAACGTCTGTTTTATGGTTTTAAATATGAATAAAAACTCAAGTCGTAGTTTATCCAAACCAGTGCCAACCAATAATACGAGTAAGACAGAGCGACAAAATTTTTTTTTCTACCTATATCATTTCAATTAGAGAGACTGAGATAGGTAGAAGAGTCGTATACCCGTGTCGCTTCCTCCTCTATGAGCAATGCGGACTTGCATAAAGAGACACACAAGAAACTTTATGAGAGCACACAATAAACTTAAAATAACTCACCCATGCCTGGTTGGAGTGATTGATTTTTCTTTAATGTAAAATTTGTGTATATAAAAAATGTTATATTTATATAAATTATATTTAATAATACACAGCATTCAGCTTACAATCTGATCATATTGACTTAGTATATAACGAAAGATAACAATTTCATTTGCTAGCTAAATTGTTTAATACCTACTTCAACAGTACAAAAAAAAACCGCCAATTTCTTCCATTCATTTAGCCCGTTATACATTTATTCTGCAGTTAATAAGAGATTGATAATGCATGAAGGTCCTAAATGTTACAGAGTGAACAGACGTTTTTTTCTGCTATACAACCTCCATATGTCCTATAAAGTTTTTTATACATATATTATAACCAACCTACATAAGATAAGTTCATAGTCAACTACGTGCATTAAAAAAATTAATTATTCGATTTTATGGGAATATACCATAATTTTCCCATTTATTTCTTTTCAGTAACGAAAAAAGCATTAAAAATCAACACGAATTCCAATTTGAAAAGATTACCTACTTGCTAAAAAGCGATCTTTAATAAAAAGAACTCTGTTTTATATTAAAAATTTTGTATCGGTTGTAATATCAAGCACTTATCCCTTTTCCATCTTTTAAAAACTGTATATAGATTATCGTTCAAACCTCTTTTGTGCTGTCATAAAAAAAAAAAAAAACTAAAATTCGATAGATTTTAAAATTATTATAACCAACACCATCTAAACGTGAAACAGAGGACTAGGAAATATTCTCTCTCTGACGGTAATGTAGAAATCTAGAATCGTATTATTTCAGGAATATGTTGTTTGTATTGCATAAACAAATTACAAAATGGGCTAAAATACCAAGTTTCGATCAATTGGAAATGAAAAAGAATTTGCTTGTAATAATAATAATAATCATCATAACCATAACAATAATAATAATCATAACAAAATTTAAATCAAAAATTTCCACTTGGTTCCAATTTATGATACGGATCGAATTGGAAATTGCATATTGGGTTCTGTTGGATTTAGTTGGAATTTAGTTGGAATGAATTGGAAATTTTGAATTGGATTGTGCCGGATTTTTTTATCGGGGGATCAACACTGTCTAATCATGGTATTTCAACAATTAACTCAGATAATTGTTTTTTTTTACTTGTTTATGATTATGTTTTATAATTATTAAATAATATCTAACAAGCTCAACTGTCTGTCTGAAATATTTTAAAACTGCTTCATAAATATCGATTGTATTTCGATAAAACATATACCAGCGTCAATTAATTGTAGCTCAAATATTTCAGCTTTGTCGCTGCTTTTTATCTAGATGATACTTTGGTTGAAACTATACCATGTGATCAAATTTGCCACTAAAAGCTAGCATCAAACGCCACCATGTAATCGCATCTTTTTAACCGACTTCAAAAAAGGAGAAGGTTCTCAATTCGACTGTATTTGTTTTTAAGCTTGTTATCTCAGAACTTTCGACTGGCTGAACTGATCTAGATGATTTTTTTCTTTGAAAAATGGTGCTTCTCGTGTAGTCTCATTTCAATTTGGTCTAGTTCTGACAATGACATTCATGAGAAAACCATTGAAGTCTTAAATTTGCATTAAAGTATGTGCGCGACAAATGGACGAATAACTCAATATCACGCCAACCGATTTCGATGATTCATTATTTTTTAGTGACAAATTAATTGATGTACTTCAAACTTTTAACAAAAAAAAAATCGACTTCAAAAAGTAAAAAATAAAAAGGCACTAAAAGTAAAAAAATAACGACAATATAATGTAGTTACAATAATTGTTATTTTTGGAGTCGGTATCAGCCAAGCAAACTTCTGTGACAGAATAGATTGCTACATTAACTTGGCTGACATCGACTACAAAAATAACAATAATTATAACTACATTACATCATCGTTTTTTGTTACTTTTTAGTGCATTTCTATTTTTATACCATGTATATATGAAATATACATAGTATATTAAGTTTCGTCCCAAGTTTGTAACGCTTAAAAATATTGATGCTACGAACAAAATTTTGGTATAGGTGTTCATAGAATCACCTAATTAATCCATTTCCGGCTGTCCGTCCGTCCGTCCGTCTGTGGACACGATAACTCAAAAACGAAAAAAGATATCGCTCTGAAATTTTTACAGCGTACTCAGGACGTAAAAAGTGAGGTCAAGTTCGTAAATGAGCATCATAGGTCAATTGGGTCTTGGGTCCGTAGGATCCATCTTGTAAACCGTTAGAGATAGAACAAAAGTTTAAATGTAAAAAATGTTGCTTATAAAAAAATAAAAAACTTTTGTTTGCAACATTTTTTTGTAAACATCACTGCTTACCCACGAGGGCGTTAATTAGGTGCAAATTTTATAGTATGTATTAATATAGGAATATCAAAGTGAATATCTTTTGTTATTTACGTGAAGTCAAAAAAACAAACGATTGCGCATCAACACTTGCGCATTATATGAGAATATCAATTAAATATGTCAGATATGTATGTATGTGAAATGTGACAGAGTTATCAACACTGCCTATATATGGTATTTCAACAATTAACTCAGTCAATTGTTTGTTTTCACTTGTTTTTTTTTCCGGTTAATACAATGAGCAAGAGTCCAGCGACCAAAAGCTTCTTTTATTATTTGACCCGCTGATTATGAATTTGAAATTGAATGAAAATTTAATTGAATTGCATTTTTTTATATTATCCCAAAATTTTTTTAAATATTGATAAATATTTTATTTACGAGCTAGATGTATTTCGAATTTTTCAAAAATCTCTTTTAGGTCAAAATATAGGTTATGGTGCGTCACTGGCCTTCATTAGGACCACATTTTCGCAATCCTGTCTCCTGATAGAGCTTAACTTCTCTGGAGCAAAATTAGAAGTTAAAGCGAAGAAAACTTGCCGATTTAACTGATTCCCCTGGTGGAAAAAATATTTGAAAAAAGAATAAGTCTTAATAAGTCTTAGGAAACTCTAAAAAAGTCTTAAAAACTTTAAAAAAGTATTAAGAACTCTGAATAACTCTGAATTAGACTAGTCCGAAAACGTTGAGAAATTCAAAGTTCCTACGACTTTTTCAGAATTTCTTATTCTTTCTTCAAATATTTTTTCCACCAGGGTCTAATTGTTTGCAAACTCCAACGAACCTTATTAAACTTTCATCCTTGTTAAATTCAGAAAAATAATATGTGAAGTAAAACTATCCCTGAAAAGGTCTGAAAATATCAAATAAATTATTAATCAATCATTTATTGAAATTGGTAATAGATTAAGACTTTTTGGGAAGAAATATTCTGTGTTCTCCTAGAAGACTTTTTCAGAATTAATTAGAGATTTTATGAAAATTTAGTTAGGAAAATAAGTTAAGTGAGTTTTTTAGAATTAATCATTGAAATTTAAAACATTTAACATTTTCGAAAAATTAATGATACCTCACAGACTACAGAGAATTTATTTCTGCATTAAATTACAGGAATTTTTTTTTATTTAAATAGGTTCAGTAAAACATGTAGTGTCTTGCCTTTAGCTTTCAATCACAACAATTGAAAAAATATACCCGGACTCCAACGAGTTCCAACTTGTTACAACCAAACAAAACAAAAATTACATATATACTTGGTTTATTTTTTTATATTAGGCTGATTCGGATAATTGGCAGTTCGGTTTATTGGCGTTCGGATAATCTGCATTCTACTGTATTTGTTTTTGTCTATGACGACTTTACCAAATGTTTATATTTTTTACTTTATATTTATATTTTAAATTTAGAGTGTCGTATTTTATAACTGTGGAAAAAGTTGAAAAAACCCCTTGAACATATATTTAATATAACAAGTGAAAACAAACAATTGACTGATTTAATTGTTGAAATACCATGCATAGTCAGTGTTGATTTCTTTATCACATTACACATACATACATGTGACACATACATAACTGATAATCAAGTATAGTTCATATTATAAAATTTTCGCCTAATTGGCGCCCTCACGGGTAAAACAGTGATGTTTACGAAAAAATATTTCAAACAAAAGTTGTTTAATTTTTGATAAGAAACATTTTTTACATTTAAACTTTTGTTCTATCTCTAACGGTTTACAAGATGGGTCCTACGGACCCAAGACCCAATTGACCTATGATGCTCATTTACGAACTTGACCTCACTTTTTACGTCCTGAGTACGCTGTAAAAATCAGCTCGATATCTTTTTGCGTTTTTGAGTTATCGTGTCCACAGACGGACGGACGGACAACCGGAAATGGACTAATTAGGTGATTTTATGAACACCTATGACAAAATTTTTTTCCTAGCATCAGTATTTTTAAGCGTTACAAACTTGGGGCTAAACTTAATATACTATGTATATTTCATATATACATGGTATAAAAATGAATTGTTAAGTACATTAAGGATTGTAATTTCGAAAATGCACTATGGCCGTATAAACAATTTATTTGTTTATAACAAATTTCTTTCCATTTTGCACTCACTCCTTATTCGGCTGACCTGTGAATGTATACAAAACTTACTCAGCATCTACATTATAAATAAATAAGCAATATGGCGGTGACTGGGTACCGTGTAAGAGAGTGAGAGAATGTCCCCATCCTACTGCTACCTGCAAAAGAGCATATCTTGTCTAGTTCTACCATGACTGATTAATTCTAAAAAACTCAGAAAAAGTTTTACTCTTAATTTATTTTGCTAAATCAATTTTCATAAAATCTCTTATTAATTCTGAAAAAGTCTTCTAGGAGAACTCAGAATACCTATTTCTTCCGAAAGAGTCTCAATTTATTTGATATTTTCAGACTTTTTCAGAGATAGTTTTACATATATTCTTTTTCTGAATGTCAAACTAAATATTATAAGTTCCAGAACAGATTTACTTCCACAAGGGTATAATTTGTAGTAAGAAACCGCATGTTTTTCGTTTATTGATATGTATAAAATAACAACGTAAGTTATCAGCTATGGCCATTTTAGTGGAATAGTTTTTGGCTAATGACGGTAAACAACTTAGTAATTTTTATAAACATTCTTTCGTGTTTCCGGGTCTGATAAGAAATTTATAGTATAAACTATCACTACAATATTAAATTAAACGAAGCAGAAACATTTAAAATTTCTCAAAAATCTTTCTTAACCATTATGAGCCTTCTGAATAAAAATTTATTTAAATTAAATTTATAGTATGTAATCTATTAAGTATTTTGAAATAAAATATAAAAATCACATTAAATATGAACAAATATAGATAAACTTTGACTTCCTAGTACATGGAGATAAACTCTGTTAGTCGAGATAAAATATCCGGTCAAACTGCCAAAGTATGGAGGTATTATAGACGGGAGATGCTGTAGTTCCAATATATATATATATATATATATTTAAGGACATGAAACTCATATGCCGAACTATAAGCGTCGTTCGTAGTCATCGGTCGTTGCGTATTTTGTACTGCTCTTTACTTGATTGATACCTGTCCGAAACACAAAAGAATCAATTTTTAATAGAAAAGCCCTATTAATTTTACCTAAAAAATATTTGGGAACGCCTTAAAAATTTAGAGTATTTCCAGTTGTGGAAATAAAAAAAAAAAATAAATAGATGGACTCCACTTCTGTTCTGAATAATACATACACTCTAAATTTATTCAGATAATCCTTCTAAGTTCAAATATTATTCACTATCTGTATGGAGGTATAATGTGAAATTTACTTTAACAATTTTAGTTATTATAAATATGATAAACAGTGATTATAGATTTGAATAATTATGTCAGTTGTTTGTTGTTTGACTATACAGAAAGCATGGATAGTAGAGAAAAGGATAATTATTAAAAAAATATATATTATACATTTATTTATCCAATACTCTCAAAATTAATTCTGCAAATAAAAATAGATTAAACTTTTCTATGAAAAAAATTCAGTTTAGGTCGTTCTGCCATCTGGAATTTTTAGAATATTGGATAAATAAATGTATAATATATATTTTTTAATGAAATGAGAATAAAGGTTTAATTAAAAAAAATTGTATTTTCAATTAAGTGCCATTTCCACCCATTATGGATATAGTTGTTTATCATTACCACATGTCTTATTAAAAATGAGTTTATGGATTAATTAAATTTTATGTTTTTTGACGCTCCTTTTTTCAATTTGACGCTGGACATAATTCTATTTTTTCAGATAGATGAAATCCTAATTTGACGTTCAAAGTCAGCGTTAAGCGTCATCATGAAATTACATCTTAAATCTTACTCTTATTTGTGTATGATTTTCCAGAATCGTATAAATTCAAATTTCAAAAAAAGACATATACAAAAACATGATTGATGGGAGTGTACTACTGCTATCCTTTGTTATATTTTACATTTTCCAAAAGTCAATCGTCGTTTTCCCAGAAACTGAAGAAAAGACTTTTTCGAAATTTTCAACAATAAATTTTTTAACCAAAATTTCGAGTTATTTAAGGTTTTCCTTGAAAAAGCAAAAAAAATTTCCAGAAAATTGCAAAAGTTAGAATTATGAACCTGCTGTAGTTTAGTGAAAGCCTATTTTTGTCACTCGCAGCGCCCACTATAATTTCGTTTACGTTTTTTAACAGCTATACTTCTACTATCCATAGTCAAAAGTCATGTGTTAGTCATCTTTATTTGTTAAAAAAAAAATATATTACATTTATTTTTATTATCACAACTGGCAACACTGGAAAAAAATCCTAACTTAACGTTGTTGCCTGAGCGTAAGTACTGTGTACGTATCAAAGAGGTTATATAACATACAGATGTAAAGTGATTGTCCAGAATGTTGATCGTCATAGAAAAGGACCAAAAAAAAGGACAATATGTCTGTCTTCGTCTCTAGACCAGTATAAAGAATATACAACATAGAGGTAATAATATTATTTCTATGATATGCTAACATGCGTTGTCAATGATGTGTCAATGTCATGTGATGTCAAAATATTTTTTTCCAAAAATGACAATAAAAAAATAAAATAATGCTGGGAAATTATTTGTTTAAAACAGTCGCCAGTAATGATTCCACCGTAGTGCAGAATTATTCACTCACGCCGTTTTTTTTTACAAAATGATCTGTCCTATTTACTAATTTTTAAATTTATATAAAACCAAGAATTGACCTTGTATATTCAAGATGATTAAGAATGGGTGTAAAAAATATTGTACTAAATTAAATAAATAATTCCTTTATTATGCACGAAACTTTTGTTTTTCCTAGAACCTAAAATACTAAACAGATTCTTAAAATATTAACGTTTTTTGAAGCTAAAGTTTTTTACACCGGTATGCAAAATGTCTTGGTATCCAAAGAGTTTATTAAAGACAATGTTGAAGTTCAAAATATGAAAAAGATTGAAACAAACATTCTTATCTCCTAAATACTTAAAATAAAGAGTCGTTCAAAAAGAGGTTTCAGTTTAAATTAAAAAATAAACGAATGATTATTGTTAAAAGAGCTGATAATTTTATTTTAATTCAAACTACAAACTACGAGGTTAGTATTGGAATAGAATATATACCAAATCTCCGCTACGAAACTTCTTGCATATGGCCGTTCCTCATGAGGTTCTTCATAACATTTTCGCATAATTGCGGAAGATTTTTGTTTGGAACACTTTGTTTTTTCAAATGACCTCCAAAATATTTGTAATCACTAGGACGAAAAGGATTATTTGCATACTAAAATTTTTTCTTAAAAGATCGCTAGTGGCCAACCAGAAAGCTCTTATCCACTTTGTTCGCAGTTTTTCGTCTTTAGGTAACCTGAAATACTGCGATAATAAACTTTTAAGGTCCAAAAAATTAACATCAAAATGACCAAAATATTTCATTAAAATTCACTGCAAACAAATAGGAGAATAGTTTTAAGAAGCTTTGAGAAATTCTAGGTTCCGTATATTCTAAATACACAGACATGCACGTGTTTATATAATAATTCAAAATGTTCATGCGTTGGCAGGTTGCGAGACAAAGAAGGAAAACGGTCTCTTTTTTCAGTTTTTTTTAGCGTTCAATCATTCACTTATTACGTTTCCTATGATTTTACACTTCTATTTTATATTACCTCTATGGTACGTATGGGTACGTATACATACTTCAGTTGTTTTAGAAACATTTAAGCCACGTCACCTTGTATGACGTGGAAGCTCATATCACAAACACAGTAAAATGAATTAATGTTCAATTTAAAACGTAATTTTTAGTGTGCATTGGGCTACATAATACAAAAGTGTTCAGTGTTTAAATTGAAAGAAAGTTTAAAATATTTAACCAAATGAAAATTTGTAAAAAAAAGGAAAATAAAAATTGTGTGAATTAATACGATGTTTATTCCTGTTTATCAAGGACGATAATTTAAAAGCTAAAAAACTAATTATAAGTGAATAAAACAAATTTACGACAGAAAAAATATATTTATGTAAGAACTGTAGTAAAACTAAAATGAATTCATACTGGAAAAAAAAAACATTTAAATGTATTTACCGAATTTTCAAATTGGAGAAAAAAACATTTGTTTGAATTAAAATATAAATATGAAAAGCAGCAATTGTGTGATTTTAGCGATTTAAATATTTAACCATTTCACCACAGTTTTGGCATGTAATGGTTTTTCAATGGAGTAAAACGTATTAAAATTGTTGTTTTTTTTCGACGAGAATATATCAGAAAAGAGAAAGTTTTTCACGAACTCACTAAGTTATTTATTTAAAATCAATTTTTTTTTGCGAAAGTAAAAAAAGCTAACATGTTTAGAAAATTTTCATGGAAGTGTTATCGGTTTTATTTTCATCGATGGTTTAGAAGGAAATATTCAGTGAGAGTGATGTGTGCCTATTTATGTTGGCTCCATATAGAAACTTTTATGTTATTGAAACGTAAACGGATTCATACTGAAGGAAAATCATTTTCATGTGTTATATTGGATTTTCTAAATGGAGAAAAACAGTTCTTTGAATTAAAATGTATAGGAAAAAAGAAATTGTGCGATTTTGGGTATTTAAATATTTCACCATATAAATAAAATAAGTTCGTTAAGCAATTATGAATTTCTGTTTGGCCAATTTAAATCGTCGATGGTTTGAAGAAATTTTCAGGGAGGGTGATGGGTAATAAGGTATTATTAATTTTCAATAAAGTATTTTCAACACAGATAACATTCCAACGATGTTTTATTAGTTTTTTATAATGTCTTCAATTTTCTGAATGTACGCTATTTTACATAAATCACAAAATTTTGCAATTTTCTAAAAGCAATATAAAACTTCTTTTTCGCCGTTTAAATCGACGATGGTTTTGAATAAATTTTCAGGGGGATGGGTGATGAAAGTGAAAATTATTGAAATATTGTTGGTACCATTAAATTTCAAAAAAATATTTTTGAAAGCAGAATACAATTAATTAGTGTTTGCAGTTTGTGAATGTTAAAAAGATTTTTTTCTTTAATTTTGTATTTGGTGGAGAAAAAAGCAATTGTGCGATTTAAATATTTCACCATATAAATTAAAAAAAAAAAGTCCGTCTAGCTATTATAAATTTGTGCTTCTCCGTTTAAATCGTCCATGGTTTGAAGAAATTTTAAGGGAGGGTGATGGATATATAAGGTATTATGAAATTTCAAAAAAAATTTTTACCTCGGATAACATTCCAACGATGTTTTATTAGTTTTTTATGTTGTTTGTTTAATAATTTCTTAATTGAATGTCTTCATTTTCTGAATGTACGCTATTTTACATTCATCAAAAAATTTAGTAATTTTCCAAAAGCAATTTTAAATTTTCTTTTCGTTGCTAAAATCGACGATGGTTTTGAATAAATTTTCAAGGGAGGGGGTGATGAAAGTGAAAATTATTGAAATATTTCTCTTTCGTCATTTAAATCTTCTATGGTTTGAAGAAATTTTCAGGGAGGATGGAATTATAAGGTATTATTAAATTTTGAAAAAGTATTTTTGGAACACAAATAATATTCAGTGTTTTTTTAGTTTTTATATTGTTTATTTAAAAATTTCTTAGAGGAATATCTTCAATTTTGTGATTGTGCGCTATTTTACATATATAAAAAGATTTAGCAATTTTCCAAAAGTAATCATGAATTTCTGTTTCGCGGGTTAAATCGACGATGATTTTGTATGAATTTTCAAGAAGGGGGGGGGTGGGTGATGTAAGTGAAAATTATGGAAATATTGTTGGTAGTATTAGATTACAAAAAAAATTTTTTGAACACAGAATTCAAGTTAAGTTTACAGTTTGCGACAGTAAAAAGCTTAGAAATCTTTTCTCAATTCTTGTATTTTATAGTGTACTGTGTACTTGTACTAGAAACATACAAGTCACGTTGAAGCTACATATCAAACATTACTGTGTTAAGTGAATGTTCAATTATAAAGAAAAGTTAATAGTTATTTTTTATTGCGTATATTCGACTACATAATACAAAGGTGTTTGTAGGGATCCAACTTTAGCACTAACATCAATGGTCAAGCATCTAATTATGCTAGAGAGATCGTTGATATTATACAATGAAATATTAACGAAGATTATGTTGGTAACACAATGTCATGTTGTTTCCGCCCAAAAATTATAAATTTAAAACGTTTTGTTAGATATATTTTTTATATAATTATTATTTTGTGGAAAACAGAATTAACAATTATTGATGTAATTAATCGATAATTAATTCAATTTAATCAATTGAGTATTCTTCTGAAATCAAAACTATGATAAAACCCT
Organism: Chrysoperla carnea; assembly: GCF_905475395.1. Classification (NCBI taxonomy): domain Eukaryota; kingdom Metazoa; phylum Arthropoda; class Insecta; order Neuroptera; family Chrysopidae; genus Chrysoperla; species Chrysoperla carnea. Next base: position 71,881,675 of record NC_058341.1, read on the forward strand.
CTAAATGGCGTACCCCTACAATAAGTTCTACAGTGTTCAGTGTTAAAATTTATAAAAAATGGAAGATTAAATTTTTGTGTATTATTAATACGATGTTTATTAAGGATGAGAAGTTAAAAGCTAAAAAAACTAATTATAAGTGAATAAAAAATTTACAACAGAAAAATTACAATTATGTGAGAACTGTGGTAAAACTATAATTTTTTATTGAAACGCAAACGAATTCATACTGGGAAGAAAACATTTTCAAGTGACAATTTTTTTTATATCAAATAAAATATTTGTTAAAATATATATTTACCGAATTTTCCCGAGTTTTAATTATATGCATAATAATAATAATAAATATGTATTTAGCCCGAAGGGATTACAGGAGTTGGTATCTTATCAAATATTTTTATGAATCATCGCAAACGATTTCACAGAATTTAGATTAACAATAAAATTTAAGAAAAATGCTTAACAAAAAATAACAGTTTGATAGAATTTAAATTAGCAACATAAATTTGAGAAGAATGATTAACAATAAAAAATTAACAATGAAAATTCATTAGCGATGCATACAAGAAACCATAAATGTGCCAACAAAAGTTCATCAAATTTTTTAACAAAAACGAATACATTCATCGAAATTTAATTTGTTTTTGATCTATATTTAAAAAAAATGGCTTATACCATCGCAGTTCCAAAAGAAACATTTTAATACACTTATTTCCGCTGGTTGCTATCGTGTAAGGAAGTTTGCGCGAGGTCTAGGAGGCTAGTTGGTTTTCTTTTCCGCAACATGTCGTTTGGCGTTGTTTTCGGCCGTTGTTTCAATTTCCTTGACCCGCTTCTTAGCACTGGCAAGTACTTCCGTTATCCTCGAGGAATTGGGAAGTTTTCAACTATAAACTGATCATACTTAATATATGCTCTTTTGCATTTTTCACGATGTTTCAGCATTATTGGTATTAAAGTTTTTCTTTTAGCTCTTATCTCAGCAATTTGTTTGAATTAAAATATAAATATGAAAAACAGCAATTGTGTGATTCTTGCGATTTAAATATTTTACCATACGGGCTATCTACAATGAAAATTGATATTTCGAAAAACAGAATTTGGCCTGTAATGTTTTTTCAATTGAGTTAAACATATTAAAATTATATTTTTATTTCGACGAGATCTATTAATCGAGGAAATGAAACCAAAAAAACCGTCTAACTGAGGAATTCTCTGCTTGTCAGTAGATTTTTATGGGAGCCGGTGGAAAATGTTTGTCTGAGTGTACTGAAAAATGTCATATAGGTGAGTGCTTGTGATTTTTTGATTTACGCCCATGCGGCGGGGCAGAAGTTCCCTACTCCCGGGCACCATGTTGTCTTTATTAAACATTTAAAAAAAACGATTGGATTTTATATTTTGGACAATTTTAAACATTTTTTGTACTTAACGTCAACGTTTTCGAGATATAAGCATTTGAAAAAAAAAAAATTGCCGATTTTTTTCCGAAAATTCGTTGTTAGCGAAAATAAAGATTATTTCGTGGTTCGAGTCAGAAATTTAATATGAAAGTTCTTAGATATTATAAATTTGACTATTTTAAGCATCTTGTACTCTTGCCAATTTTCACTTAACCTCATCTTTTTTGATATATAAGCGTTTGAAAAAAAAAAAAAAAACTTTTTTTGCCAAAAATTCGTAATTGACGAAAATAAAGATTATTTTGTGGTTTTGGTTAAAAATTTGATTTGAAAACTATATGCCATTTTATTTTGGGCCATTCTAAATACTTTTTGACTCTAGGTATTTTTTGCTAAACCTCACCGTTTTCGATAGATAAGACTTTTTGATTTGATTGATTTGAAAACTATATGCGATTTTATTTTGGGCTATTCTAAATACTTTTTGACTCTAGGTATTTTTTGCTAAACCTCACCGTTTTCGATAGATAAGGCTTCGAAAAAAACAAAACGCATATTTTGGCCTCAATTTCAGCTATACATAAAAAATATATGATTTTAAGCTTATTTTTTGACATTAATTTTGAATTTTGATATTTAAATTATGAAATGTTTATCTTTTAGGTTTTTCTAAGAGTTTTTATTTCATTATTTTCATTTTTATCTGACCTAAATTTGAAAAATGGGCACTATTTATTATATTATATTTATTCATTATTTATTGGGAAGAATATAAAAATTGTTATTTTTTTAAGTATAATATACAATTTTAAAATTAAGATAAAAATTTATTTTTAATTGATCTAAAACAAAAATTAGAATAAATAAATGCAAATTTTTAAAATAAAAAATGGATATAAAAAACTTACCAAAGTTATTTAAGAATATATTAGATTATACTGATTTGAAAAAATTGATCTAAAATAAAACATTAAAATGAATGAAAAAGCACATTCTTACAACGCAAAGAAAAATCATACCAGGGGGTTGCTTCACTTTTTCGGGGTTATTAATGATGTGTTTTATATTATACATTAAAACACCAGTCAGATCTTTTATAAAAGTTTTAATGTTCCTCGTAATGTTTCTTTCAATGTACAGTAAATACTGCAATTGTTTTGATTATGCATATTCTATTCCGTTCATAATTTCCAAAAGAAACAAATCGTTGATTGTGTGTTTGTTATATTCGAATCGTTTGAAGAAGACTCTTCTTGTATTGTTTCGTAAATTTTATTGAAATTGAAATTAATTTTTTTAATATCATTTTTAATTTCATGTATTTGGAGATTGTTGACCACTATATGTGATATGACACCACACGACACAATAATGCACACAAAATACTTGATTATAATAATTTTATTCATTTTTAATAACTTGAGAGAAAACGATTTTGTTGTAAGCGAATGATGTAGAAACACTAAATTCTTGAAGGAGTTAATTTTTAAAATCATATCAGGAAAAAAGAATGATGTCATAATTTGATGAGCCCCCTAATCATCTTTCAAAAAAATTGCCGACGCATTGAATATGGTGTATTGATGATGGTAATATTGTATACCTATATATCATTTACAAACAAATAATAAAAATCATATACTCATATTTATTTTTTTTATAAATTTAATAAAATTATATTAAAATATACAAAGGGTATACTATTACGTCTAATTTTGTGAGATTATTTTTTATGTTGTTTCTAAAATCAATATTTATTATATATTTATAAACAAATATATAAAACCTTAGAGTGTATAAAGACGACACAAAGAAGTTATTAAAAAAGATGCACGTTTAACACATTTATTTTTTTTCTATGCATATAATGGGTTTTAGTTAATGAAAACAAAACATTATTTAAACATTATTTTATGATAAAAAACGTAGGATGTAAAAAAAATTTTTATCTAATAATATTGCACAAAAACTGAAAAACCCGCTTTTCTGTCCCATCAGAAAACAATCTTTGAATTTGTTTGTATGATATGGAAAATTCAAAATTGGTTTTAGCCCTTAAAATATTTTTAAATGATAACATAGTATCTGCATCATAAAAGCATATTTCAATAGCTAACCTATTTTTTAATATGATGGGAACTATTTTAAATTCAACCTCTAATAATTCATTACTATAATGAATATAAAAAAAATTCTCACCGAATCGAATAAATTTCATAATTTCTTTACATCCTTCATTATTTTTGTATTCTAATTACAAATTAAGCTGAAGAGAAGAAGATGTTTAATATAATCTTGAGAGTTCGTAAACATTTTCCAATTACACAATGGGAATATGCATCGTGTGATAGCCATGCTCACACAGTCATCACTCTCATGATCTCGAAATTTAGATATTGGTAATTTCTTCCCACACATATCGTTAGGACACACAACCTCCATAGCCATCATCCTCTCCAATACTTTGTAAATTCTTTATGTTTGCGACATAAAGGACATCTATCTATTGCAGCGCTGTTTGATGCGATTGGAAAAAAATAACATCCATCACACACCGAATGGAAGTTGTCGCAGTGGTATATATTGAAGACCTCTCGACACACTTGGCAGCGGAATACATTTAAAATCTATATGAATGTTTTTTTTTACTATTAATTTTAAGTATAAGCAAAAAAAAAAAATAATGTGTTGATCAATTAGTATTGCGTAAAGAAAGTGGTAGCGCTATACGTTTTGCAAATAAATCTGTATATTTTGTTAGATCGTAATAAAAAAACTCATCCGTTTTTTGTAATGCTTCCATCAAATTTTGCATACTACTTAGACCATGCATTGGATACTTGACCGAGTAGAACCTCAAAATTGATCCATCCTCCCTAACCACCTTCTCAATTGCTAATTGAACTTGAAACTTCGTAAAATTAGTATCACGCTCTTGATCATACACAAAGACAAAGAATTTTATCTAGAGTTGCGTTAAATCCTCTTTGTTGGAATTCTTCTATTCTCTTATCAAGTTCAATCCGAGAGTCATTATACCAACTTGTAAAATCAGTTGTTTGATCCTACTTTTTAAGTTTTAATACATGGTGAAACGTGTCTATAACCTCTGTATCGCTTTTTTTAATAATAAAATCACATTTTATCCCAATAGAAATTTTAATTAGAGTATGAAGAGATGAGTATTCTTTAATTTTTTCATGCACTAGTTGTTCTTTATTTTTAAAAAACATTGAAAGATCTTTAACGTTTTCATAATTTAATAAGCGTCCTGCAAAAACTCGATTATTAAAACAATTAATAGCTACCCATGTTTTTGTTTCATTTGATGGTGAAAGTGGTGGTAGTTCACAGGTAGATGATGATGGATCTTCATTTACTCTCGATTTAGTTGTTGGAGGTGAATGTGATGATGTTAGTCCTAGGATAAATAAAAATATTAATAAAAATTTAAAAATGATTAATAAAGGTTTTCTCACCTGCTTGTTCCAGACTTCTTTTTAATATGATCTTCTTCATTTTCTATTGTTAAGTCGATTATATCTTCCATTGTCTCTTCTCGGTGTTTTCTTTTTTTATATGTATCTCGATGGAGAGAGCGAGTAAAAAACGTTTTTATATTTGATTGTTTTTCACCCTGAATTTTTCTTTTCTGATGAGTACATGGTTTTTCTTCTTCAATTTTTCTTATCTGATGAGTAGATGGTTTTTTTTCTTGATGTTCAAGCTGAGATAATATTGCTTCTAATTCTGTAAGCAGTGAATTTATTGAAGAATCATCATCATCTAATGCAGATGTAGATGCTATATTTGGGTTGAAATAACTATTTAAATCTATGTTTTTCTTACCTGTATTAAATAAAAATTATTTGGGATTTCCTTCATTGAAATTATTATATCAGACATATTCTCATCTGAGTTACTTTTAGTGTACTTTAGATGAAGCCTACGATGATATTTTCTTAGGCTTAATTGGTAGAATAGTGTTTCTACATATTCTTTTTCAAAAATATCCGGTTTTGTCGGATCACCACCATTTTCAATAAATAGACATCCTGATGAATTTCGAATATCATATATTGATTCGGTTTCACAATAAAAAAAAGTGTGTATATTTCTATATTTTCGAAATACACGAAAACTTTTTTTTAACAGATAATCTATCTTTTTATTTAACACAATTTTTTCTTCGAAAGTTTGAATTGGTTGCATCTTGTTGTTAACGTTTCAAAATATAAAACTGAACTAATTCTTTAAAACAAAATCTTATTTTTTTCGATTTCGATGAGAGAGCATTATTTGTTTAAAAAAATTTTTGTTTGTTTATATAATACAAAAAAAAAAATATGTGAAAACAAAAAGTGATACTTAAGAAAGGATTATTTATAATTTATTAATATCTTAAAAACATTCAATAAGTATATAGGGATGATAATTTTAATTTGTTTATCACTCTAATATACAACATGAATTTGTTAATAATTGATTTACAAGGTTTCAAAAATACAAAAAACAATTTTATATTAAAAGAGTTGGCTCTTCTAAAAAATGGAAAGGAAATAGTACATTTCATAATCAAACCTCCCTATAAATGGGAATATCTGGATGAAAAATCACAATCATCAAATAACTGGCTTAGTAAATACCAACATGGTCTCAAATGGGAAAGCGGTACTGCATATTTCAAGGATGTTAGACAAATTGTTGGTGATATTCTAAAAGAAGAGTATGGTAAAATTTTGGTTAAAGGAGAAGTAAAAGTGAAATGGTGTGAGGATTTATTTAATATTAATGTTTACAACATAGAAAATTTGTGGGAATTTAATGAAGAAAAATATAATAATATTGACGAAAAAGTATTAACTAAATGTTTTTTCCATAACAAAAATTGTGCGTTAGTAAATGTTTTCAAAATTCTTCATTCATATGAAGAATAAAAAAAAAAGATTGGATGTGTATATGGAAGTAAATATTTAAATATTAGATATATATTGATTTGGTTTTTATAATAATAAACTATTATATTTCATACAATGTATATTAAAATAATAAACTCTTATAAGATAAATTATATAATAAGCATATTTATAATTCTTCCTAGAAATAATTTTTGTACACTCTAAAAAATTAAATGTAAAATCTAATATAAAATTTTTAAAATAAAAATAATATTAAATATATTTCAAAGTAATTATTTGATATTAGTTGATCCAAATCCTTTTTCTCTTTGTTTCGTTTTAGATAAATTTTCAATTTCAGGATAGTAAATTTTTTTATTTAATTAATATTTAATAAATTAAGTATTTATTATTATATCCTATTTAAATATGTAATAAATATGAGATATAAAAAATTATCATTTTAATGGAAAATTTTTAACCAAATATTGAAGTGACCTCGAAATGGCTATTTCAATTAAAACAGGTATTAGTCAATAACAATTTTTAAAGTGTTTCTTTAAATAGAAACTTTGTCATTATTTCTTGGTTTGACTTCATAGCTTAGTGGTTAGAGCAATCGCCTTCCATAGCAAAGGTTAGCGGTCAAATCTTACCCAAGTTATAACAATTTTTAAAAAATCCAACTTAATACTTGTACGTCACCAGACAAGGTTTATAACCTTGCAACCAGACAATGATCCAAGTAATTTCATCTTACGTCACCAGACAATGAGTCAGATAATTACATCTTACGTCACTAGATAATTACCTTCTTACCAGACAAGGTTCGGGGATGTGGCAGACATTTACGTCACCAGACAAGTTCAATAACCTAACAAGGTTGGGGGTGTGGTAGACATTTACGTCACCAGACAAGTTCAATAACCTAACAAGGTTGGGGGTGTGGTAGACATTTACGTCACCGGATAATGACCTAGACAATGATCTTAGGGTTAATGACTCTGCTGCGCCAGAAATGGTAATTTCCTACTACTCATGTTTTTTCAATGATATGTTTAGGATTCATAAATTTAACACATTTTAATCTTTGCTTTTCATTAAAACAAAAACGTTGCTTTATTTGTTTTACACTTTCCATATAAAAGAGAATGAATTTTTCTTTAAACTGTACTATTTCCATTTCATTTATTCTAGCCACAAAGTCTTGTTTCAATAACAGGGAAATAACATTGCCACCAAGGTATACATCTTCCATTGGTACATGGTTTTGTTTATTTTCATATTCTAAATTCCAAATTTTGTTATCTAAATTCAAGTTAAGATCCTTGCTACTGTTTTTTCACCTTCAGTCAGCTGCAGTAATTCTGGTTTAATAAAACATTCCAAGATAGGTTTGTATGTTGTAAAAATCCGTTTATATAACAAATAAAGTTTAGGACTTTGTGATTGCATTTCTTTATTAATGTCATGGAAATAGGGCAACGCTTAATCCAAAAAAATATAAGTATAACTCTATTGAAGGATCCATGGACTTCACATGGATAGTCTGCGCTGCAAGTATCATGTCATTCAAAACAGCATTTTGGAAGTATAACTTTAAACCTGGAAGCTGTGCTCAAAGCCGTTTGACCACAGGAAGTAGAGACAGCCATTTTCTTTGAGTTGGGTGTACAATTTTGTAGGGTTTTATATCCAGAAAGGACTATAATTATTTATAGTCACCCAGACGTTTTGGACTATTTTGATTATAATTGTATACATTTCTTGCAAAATCCTCTACACCCCTCGGAAGAGTTTTGCAGGCATAAGAAGCACACAAGTGAAGCGAGTGGCAAATGCACTTCATCATGAATGAATGTGGGTTCTCATTTGCAAATAGGGTGGACAATGAATGGTGTGAACCAAACATAGTATTTGCACCATCAACTGCAAACCCAATCATGTTCTCTTTGTAAGGAATATTTTCATTATCAAAATATTCTTTGAATTCATTATGTAATGCTGAGGCAGTGCCCTCAACAATTGATATGAAACATAAAAAATTATAATCTACTGCTGTTCTAGCAATGAGCACCAAGTGTTTTGTTGTTGATTTGTCTGTGCTTTCATCAACAATCAAAGAAAATTTTTCAGTTTGTCAAGTCTTAACTAATTCGCTGTGAGATAATTTTCCTGTTGCATTTGTAACAATGGCTTGTGCCTTAGTTTTTTCGAATGTAATTTCTTTGGCTATTTGAGAATCCGAGCAAGCATTTTGAATAAGTTTCTTTAGGTCACTTGAGAAATAATATTATATGAATACCTTTAGTGTCTTAACTAAAATTAATTTGTTGTGAATGAAATACATCAAAACATAGCCTACATTTATTAAATAATGAATTTGTAAATCAAGCCGCAAGCATACTAACCAGCAATGTTTGAAGCCATTTCTATTTCTCCAAATTTGATTTTATCCTCAAATGACTTTCTTTTATGACTTAGTTTGCCAAAACTGGGTGATTGATAGTTGACTTGCTATACCTGAAAACAATTTAGTAGTTAACTTTTTAAAACATTGGTGTTTTATATATTTAAAAAATAGAGTAAGATAACGAAAATTCAATATTGGTTTTTGCTCTTAAAATATTTTTAAATGATAACATATTATCTTCATCATAAAAACATATTTTAATAGCTAACCAATTTTGTAATATGATGGGGACTATTTTAAATTGAACCTCTAAAAACTCTTTACTATAGTGAATATAAAAAAAATTCTCACCGAATCGAATAAATTTAACCCTTTTTTTACATCCCTCATTATTATTATACTCTAATAATAAATTAAGCTGCTCCACTGTATCGATAACAGCATGTGTTCGAATTCCTTGGAAGAGAAAAAGATGTTTAATACATTCTTGAGAATTCGTAAACAATTTCCAGTTACATAATGTACGCACTGTGTGATAGCCATGCTCACACAGTCATCACTCTCATGGTTTCGAAATTGGCATATTGGTAATTTCTTCCCACACATATCGTTCGGACACACCACCTCCAAGTCCATCATACTTTCCAATACGCATGAACATTAAAGTATACATGAACATTGAAGACCTCTCGACACACTTGGCAGCGTTATACATTTAAAATCTATATGAATGTTTTTTTACCATTAATTGTGAAAAAAGTATAAAAAAATAGTGTGTTGATCATTAAAAACAATTAGTATTTCGTGAAGAAAGTGGCAGCGCTATATGATTTATAAATAAATCTTTATGTTTTTCTAGATCGTAATAAAAAATGTCATCCGTTTTTTGTAGTGTTTTCATCAAATTTTGTGTACCAATCAGCCTATGATTTGGATACTTGACTGAGTAGAACCTCAAAATTGAACCATACTCCCTGACCACTTTCTCAATTGCTAATTGAACTTGAAGCTTCGTAAAATTAGTATCACGCTCTTGATCATACACATACATTTCGACAAATTTTGGTACTGATGAACTTCCCAAAAACTGTGAATTAAAACTATTTTTATTTATTGAAAATACCTTTTCGGCTTCCACTCTTACAACAACAACAACACAAGTAAAATAACGTTAGCACAATTGTAAGAAACTGACTTGATAGAATTAAAATTAACGCTCAAAAGTCCTTTTATACATCATTAAAACTAACGAGAGGGAGAAAAAAATTGTTACAAAATTTTATCTCTAGATTTTTTTTTGGGGGATGTGGTGATTACCTGTTTATTTAAGAAATTGTGAGCAGGAAGTGCGAAAAGAAATGAAAATAATTTTAAATAATAATATAATTTTTATTTATAATCTTTTTACATCATTTGTAAGTGGATTATATTCGACAATACGATCATGCAAAATTAGACAATATACACTAGTATAGGCTGAATATTAGATTTACATTTGAATTCAATTTTAAGATCCACTGGTCCAGTCTTTATTTCATCCATTTGGTGTGAACAATTTATGAGGGCAATGGGAGCTATTTCTTTGAATTGTGTGGGTGTTAAGAGAGGTTGGCTGTTAGTTTTATAATATGATTCTTGAAATTTTGAATACATGTCGTATAGTAAAGCATATCGATTATTTTGAAAATCTGTATTCAGATCACTGTATGGACACACATCTGAGTTTAAAAACACTTTTATATCAGTCAAATTTCCATGACCAAAACGACTTGCATCCTTCTCCTTCACGTTTCGTCGATTAGTTTGTAGAGCGACGAAAACATATGAGGGCTTTAGTTTCAAAGTGTACATTCTCCATATTCACTAAATTTTCAGAAAACGAAAAAAACTAATAACTTAATCAATAAATGTTTTTTCTCCATTCGGATTTTTTTAACCTTTTCATATAGTTATGCCAAGATGATTTACCAGTTTTTTGCTTAAAAAAACTAGATTTTGTCGTCGTTCTGACACAATTTTGTTTGGAGATTGTACAGTATGAAACTAACAATAGGAAATTGCTCGTTTTGAAAATAACTTTACTAAATAATAAATAGGTAATAAATTAGACGTCTTTATTCATTTTTTTTTAGTTTAGAAGTTTACAAAAAAATTAAACATGTTAATTATTATTAATTATTGTTACTTTAAATATTCAATAGTAACTTTAAAAATAAAACTCGTTAAAAATAAAAAGATTAATAAGCTAGTCAATATTTATTTTTATTTATTAGACGGCGACATTGATTTCATCTTTTATTGCATGACGTTCACATAATGTATCAATATTGTCTTCCTCAACATAACCCGGTATTTCATCTCCCTCTATGACAAATTTGTAAAAAATTAACCCGGATCATTTTTCCACTCATTTCCATAATGTGCAGTTAATAAGTTATTTACATCAGTTTTCTTGTTACTGCTGACAACATTTCGAATTGGAATTTTGGATGGTTTCATGTTAATTATGTTCCTTGCTTTTTTTGTAATCGGTTTTCCCATTCCAATATTCGAATTGTACACGCCTTCACCGTGAACTAACACTACTCCTTTTGAGTTCTTTGTAATAATCATTCTTTTCCTTTTAGAAAAAGCAAAATGCCACTGTCCTGGAGGCCTAATAAACTTGATGGTTTCAGTTTTCCAGTCATAAATTTCAACATCTTTTCCAACTTTCAAGACAGTCCCATATTTTGAAAAAATATCCAAATATTCCTGAGGTTCTAAAATTATTTCCTTCTTTTTGCACTCCACTTCGATATGACAAAAAACACGATCAGGAGGAATAAAGGAGTGCCCTCTTACTGGGAATACAACTTCAATTTTTGAAATAACATTTCGTTTGGCAAGCCAGTTGCAACACATTGAAATAAGTGTTGTGTTTTTGTTCTGGCCCCCGCGCAACCATCACACATAAGCTTAATAGTATGAATATCAGTAAAATTTGACGAATTTAAAACGTGATGAATACAGGAAGCAATCTCATTTGAACCTTTGTTGTATTCATTTTCAGTCCAACAGAAACAGGTGACTGTATTGGGATTTAATTTGCTTTTAGAAGTGCCTCTCACAACAGTAAAGTTAAACATGTAAATTTGTCGAGAATAGTACGCTTGCTGATCAGGAACTTTCTGTAGAACTTGATTTTTTTGACAATCAAACGAAAAAATCACGACACCTTCTTCAGGTTCCCTTAAAATTTGGTAAAATGCTTCTGCTTTCATTTTATGCACCTTTTTCTCCATCACTAATCTAACCTTGGTATGCTGATCATTCCATCTTTTATTTTTTTCGGTCAACTGTAAGCATGTTGAGCAAACGTCAGTCCTAGGTGTGCCGAAACCTATGTTGTATTCGGTGTTAAAAATTAACCATAAATAACTCTCTTTTACTGGAAAGTTGATGTTTCCCTTCATGTACATTTTCCACATCAATCTGATATTCAAAGTGGAGCTGAGATATAAACGAGAGCTGTGTCCTCGGCAATAGTGAGATTCAATTGCCTTAAATTTGTTTATAAATTTCATAACTGAATCTCTTTGAGCTCTGTTCATTTCCAATTTTCTATCGCCTCCACGATTCTCCTTGGGTGGTAAAGAGGTATTAAAAAAGTTTCTAGTGACAGTGTCAATTCTTCTTCTAGTTATGCATAAAATGTCCTTAAAAGCTTTTTTACAAACAGGCAAAATAGTTTTTTTGCAGAGTGAGGACGAAAAATTGCGTTTGAAATACTTTTTAAGTATGTAGATCAATTTTTGGTCGTTTACGCTTTATAGGAACAGTTTTACAATATTTTAAAATAAAATTGTCTTGCACTATTTTTTCTTTCGTTTCGTAAAACTTCGAATGGAACTCTTTTATTTCAGTCATAGTAATGGAAGCACACTGAAATGCATTTGTTTTATGTTCACAAGTTGGGTAAACTGGAAGCGTATGTGGATTATACCTAAAAAAAAAATAGGCATTACCCATAAGTTACGCCAAAGAAAAAATAAGGTCAGGCGGGATAAGAGCCTAATAATGGGGATAGTGCATATTCAGGTTGTATTGTAAAATATAATATTTTTAATTTTAATAAGTAGTATGGATATTTAAAATTGTTCAGAATTATAATGATAATAATTATAATAATTTCCATGTCCAGGTTGACAAATAAAAATAAAAAGGTTTAAAATCCATATTTTTTATGACTATTTTCTATACTATTTTATAACACTAACCGTATTTTTTTCTGCTGGTTTCTCTTCCTTTCAGCTGTATTTCGTATCCTTTTTCTGGTTTTATTGTCGGTTGTAGGAGTAATATTAACTTCCATTATTTTTGTATTAAATTTTAAACAGAATACAAGTCATACACAAAAAACTATACGCATGAACAAAATATAATAATATATATATTTGATTAGATTTTGTACGTATTGAAACTAAAAGTTATTTCTATGCATGAATATACACTGGAGAATGACCATTTTGCTCGGCAATAGTGAGATTGTACGTTTTGAAACAAACTTGTTCAAGGAGATTGTACTTTTTGAAACTAAATGCAATTTTCAATCTTAAAATACACTGGAAATAGACCCTTTTGCTAAAAAATAGTGAATTATTCGAATTCAGCGCTGTCAATTGAATACGCAATGATGTCTATCTCAGTTTCATGAAACATGGAGAATGTACACTTTGAAACTAGAGCCCTCATATCTCCCCTTGATTGACCGCTACTGATAAATTTATATAATAATAGTTTCTGCTCATCTTGAAGTTGAACATGTGGAACGTGCCATTGTAGTTTAGTAATTTCAAATTTCATAATATCAGTTGGTGATATAATTGCATTTAAATCATTCCGTGCACGATTCAAAAATAATTCATTCGTCTATGGGTGCTAATATACACTCAAAGTCAACATAAACAGAATTCACTGTACGCTCTTTATTTGCAAAGTTTTTAAAGTTCATCATTTTTTTGTCTGCGTTTGGTAAAACAACTTTACATTTATTATACTCATGCGCACTACTCTATCAATTGTTTTGGAGTTACCACTTTGAGGATCATCACAACAACAACAACAACAACAACAGCAGGACACATTTCTGAAACAACAGCAAAAATTAGATAAATATTAAAAAAATAAAAATATAAAATACTTACACTCAACAAATAATGCTATAGTGGCCCCATGGTTTTGTTTCACATGTTTGATGGTATGTAAGCGTTGTCGCTTGGATTGGATGCTTTGCTGAACACGGTAAAAGTTACGGTTCTAAAGCAAACACCGTTTATAGTCCTCAAAAGTAAGTTTTCGGATAGCTGACTTCTTGAGACCCTTGGATCGTTTAGTCTCTTTTTTATTTTGCACCCGAATAGCATAACATCACCATTATTTTCATCGGACATTAAACCCTTGACTTTCTTATTACGTAGTGGTATACCATAGACGTTGTCGGGTGCATAGTCAGCCGTATCAAAAAGATCAATATCCTGCTTCATGACCTCATAGACATCAATATTGCGTATTTTATATATCAGACTGTCGCTGTCGGTATACAAGAGCTGTACATTTTCTTGACCATATCGAATGTACATATATTTGTAGTGGAAAACTCGTGGATATATTTTCGAAATGTCCAAAACAACGAACCCTAGGTAAATCGCTATTTTGAAAAATATACAGGTCTTCTTCATCTCCACAATACTGACGTCATTGTCGAGCACCATCATACTATGAAAATTGGGTTTGGCAATTAATTTCTTCACACCATGTTTTCCATCCCAATTTTTTCGTATGTACACAACCCGATGTTTCCTCAAATTCTCCATGGTCTTACCGAAGATGGCATTAATCATGAGTTTGTATAGAGACTTTTCAAACTCATTTAAGGCATTCTTGCGCATTTCGGTATGGAACTCAATATATGGTTTCAACCATGCAGATTGATCGAATTTTAACACACGGTGGTATTTTGTTACCTTAACACCGAGTTGTGTATACAGTTTTAAATTCCTGTAGTGCACGACATAGTTAGTCTTATTGTAAAGGGTTGGCAGCAGATATTTTTGTTTTGATCCAGGTGGTTTCGTTGTCTCCGGACATGGCGCTAAATCGCTTAAGTAATCATGTAGATGTTGGGGTATTTCAATGTCTACTTCTAAAATGTACCCGACTGGTGAATCATCTGCAACATCCTCGATGTTTGGTGTGTCGACCCACTTAAAATTTCCGGTTGGAAGGTATCCACACATTGCTGCACCATATAGGTTCACCACATCATAATACATAAGGTAGACATCTTCTTGAGTTTTATCATACCCCTCTTCCATGTACTTATTGTTTGCCTTAGCATAGCGATTAGAACATTGACTTACACCGCCTCTGATTCCTTTCTCGATAAACAACAAGTCATCAATATCCGTGAACAATTCCAATTTGATATTGGTGTATTTCAACATGGCGCTCCACGTATAGCCAGGAAGTGTGTAATAGTGACTGGGATCGAGGCCATAGCTATGAATACAAGTGTTACGGAAATTTTCAAAAATATCCGCAAGTAGTAACACATCAGTTTTCATATACAGGTCTGAATAATCACCTAGTGTATGTAAATTGAATGTGTTCCATACCTGTATAGCATGGTTATAATCCTCATCTGTTATGTGTTCATCTGTTAACACACTGTAGAACGCCTCCTTTGGTGGTAATTTTGTCTCTTGGAGACGTTCCCAGCTACTCATGTATTATTCATATGGAAATACACCTTTTCTCGTTAGCAATTGAAATTGTTCATCATTACTGACCTATAAAAAATTAGAAAACAAATTACAACCTTGTATTAAAAATTATTTATTTTTTATCATTTACCTCTTTATGTAAAATGGATTTTTTATTATTATCTAAATATGAGGCCAGATTTTCTAACTTGTCTGCGAGAAATCGGAAGGAATCGATGAATCTTAGTTGAATGTCCGAGACGTGCTTTGTGAAACTGATGTACTTTTCTTTGTTGATGGGCAACACATCAACATGACCGTCGATTTCCGTCAGCAGAGTTTCAATAATAAAATGCGAATCGTATCCATTTAAGTTGTGCATCACAACAGGTATCACCCTTGAATCTTGATAATGCAGATTACAAAATTGGTGTGCTGCTCCACGATAGATACCTAAAATAGATTAATATAAAATTAGATGAAATTAAAAAAATAATATATAACTTGCATTACCTGTGCGATGTGAATGGTCGCGAACACGTATGGAATTGGATACGAAATCTTTACCACAAATGTGACACTTCTCTGCTGACATAAAATCCAGTTCTTGTTCGACGGTGAGCGGACACATTAGTTCAACGTGTTTTATTTTTTGCTCTAATGAGTACGCTACTTCTTCCAGTTCAAGAACAAACCACTTGACACAATCAGCACCACGGTATGCCTTGTAGAATGATTGGTTAGGATCATGAGTACAATGTACATAATACCCCACACTGTAGGGTATATGTTTTTGAATATTTTGTGTATAAGACTCATTATCCGTTTCCATGTGTTCATGGTCCTGTGGTACCAATAGTGCCTCAAAGTCAGCGTACACCATATACTCAACACGCTGTTGAAATCTTTGAACTCAACGAACCGCTCGTCATCAGTTTCAGGCATTTGTACCCGCACCGCTTCTTTTTCACCACAATTTACTGAATGTTGCCGGAGTTTATCGTCGGTTGAAAAATAGTTGAGACATCGATCGCATAAAAATATTTTATGCCAATCACTCTTTACACTCGATCGACCCAACTTGGATAAATTTTTTATCCAGCAAAAGTGGTGACTGTTCCCATTCTCCACAGCCAATAGATGAATTTTCTGCCCCGCAAGTAGGGGTAAAATGCCGATTCAAAAATATTTTGGACTTTGGACTGTGACGTAGTTTTCTTATATGACCTAAAACGACCTTGAGTGCATTGTCTGAGAGAGGTCATTGAACTGCATTGGATGCATTTTTTGGGGAAGTGCATTGTCCGAAGGGTCATTGTATTGTTTACTTTTGGGGGATGCACTTTTAGGAATGCAATTTTGAGTTCATTGAACTGATGATGACGTATTGTTTCAACAATTAATTCAACAATGAGAACCTTCTCACTCGGTAGTTGCTGTCCAATTGAAGTATGAAGTGAAGATGCTAGTATAGAAATATACTTTTTTTAAAAAAAACAAGAGATAGCAGTGGGATTTGAAGTCTGATCACTTAACCACTCGGTCACAGCGTCTAGTTAAGTATACAGCAAAAAAGTTGTATACATGAAACAAACAGAATTAATCTAATATATTGTAATGGAAAAATTTTGAAATGCTAATATTACCAAATTTACATATTAATATTCAAAACTGGTTTTTTCAATTATAATATGAATATAATTATTTTGATTAGATTAATAAACTTGAACCTGAAAATAGTGAAGGACATTGTAAAAAAATCTTTAATTTATTCTATTCTATTTTCGATAGATTTATAAACTTGAAGTATTTATGGAAACTTGAATGTTGAGCACCAGTATAAATTAAAAGGTGAATAAATTTTAATTGATATGTATATCATTTGTTAATAAAAGACATTCTGTTAAAAATAATGGAAAAATTGTTTATACATTTTAAAAATATTAATTACATATTATATATATATTTTATAATAATAAAATTTTTAAATAATTATTATCAATGGCACTTCCACATAAGTCTTCTCCGATCTGATCCATTTCAATAAAATCGCAGGAGACCATCTCCAAATACCTAGATTTTTTTGAAAATAGATTTAAAGTTTATATTTCTTGCTTTACATGCATTAATAAGGCATTTTAACACTTTCCCTGTCCACTGAGCCACATATGGTTCAGGAAACGTTTGCTTGAAAAGCACTAATACGCTCTTGAGCCATATGTGAGTCAGGGGCCATATACAACTTCTAAAACGAATAATTCCACTGGACGTTCTTAAACTGTACTGTTTTTGCATTGGACGTGTTGGTACGATCATAAAGTAAACAAAAACGCCGGGACATACGAAAAAATATTTTTATTTTTCTAAGAAATTACAAATTATTTCTAAGCTATTTCTCACTATGTTTATTTTGGAAACAGCATAAACAAAACGTTTTTTTGCAATGCAAACACTCAGTGTCTACCCGTTTTACTCTTTTTGCAGCTATTTGCCAGTTTGTGCCTTCTTTACGCAAGTCTTCGTAGCATCCATGGCATCGTTTTCGGACAATTTTATTGTCCTCTTTCCGCGGAATTTTCGTCAGAAAGTGTTGATTTGCAATTGAGCTAGTAGACGGTCCTGGGCTATTGGTCAATGAATTTGCACTCACATCGGATGCATTGTTCAATTGCAAGAACTCCCTAATAATTTCTTGTTGCGTCTGTAGTACGGTTTTGCGATCTCTTCTATTAGTAGTAGAATGTAGTTTTTGATACAAAAGCGTAGCGTTTGTTACTGATGCACAAATCAAAACATCTAAAGCTATCTTTTTGTACCATGCCAGAGACTTTCTTTTAGGGTCATAGTAACTTGAAAGTTGATCAGATACATCTATGCCCTTTTTTCGCTCATTGTAATAGAGCACGACTTCTGGCTTCAATTTCCGTTTATAACCTGCAGACATTTGCATACTAGCGTCATGGCATGTAGAAATCATAACAACGTCACGTTTGTCTCTCCATTTCACCAGTGTTATATTGTCCTTCTGACGAGCAATTACTTCACCTTTTTTAGGGCCCATTTTTTTCGATCTTATTGCCCATGGAAGTTCTTTTCTATTTACCCGTAGAGTGCCGCATAAGTCTGTCTTACGCTGCTGTAAATATTTTGCTAATCCTACGGAATTGTAATAGTTGTCACACACAATTATCCGACCAGCTTCTAGAAGACCATCACATAACTGAACTACGACACTACCTGGCTTATCCAAATCAGCAATCTCGGGGTCGCGACCAATGTAAATATTATAGTTCCAGACAAAACCCTCTTCTGTGCAGAGTTTATAGATTTTCAAGCCGTATTTATGAGCTTTTGATGGGTTGTATTGACGGAAAGATATCCTCCCTCTAAACGGCATCATCGACTCGTCAATGACAATACATTCATCAGGTGTTAGTAAGCTCTTCCAGTTGTTGATAACAAGGTCCAAAAGTGGTTTTATTTTATACAGACGTTCGTTTCGATCCCTTGGAGCTTCATTATCAACAAAGTGCCAGCAGCGTAATATTGATGAGAAGCGATTATACGATATGTTTACGTTATGAAATATTGGATGATAGTAAATCGCGTCTAGTTTCCAATATGATTCAAACGTCGGAAATTTCACAATACCCATAAGCATATACAAGGCAATAAATTTCATCATTTCTTCGCGTGTTACGTCTGTCCACCGGGTCATGCGGCTATGAACTGACATATTGACGTTCTGTTTCAGTTGAGAAGCGTATAGATTTGTTTGAGTGACCATAAGATCTAATACTTCATTGGTCAATATACGTCGATAAATGGATACAACAGATTGTTCGCCTTGAATATGAAGTGTTGGGGTGCTGTTATAAGGTTGGCGTGACAGTGGTAGTATTTCCTGACTCCAGCCATTTTCTCTATCTATATCATTTATTTCTTGCGGAGTAAGCCGCATAATCTCACCAGCAGTCCGTCTTCTGCTCGTTTCTGGCCTAGGTGAATTTATGACGTTATCGGATAAATTATCAGCTGGCGAGTCTGTACCAAAGCCATCGGTTACAATGTTGGAACGAGAAATTTCATCTGGATCAAAATCAGGATCTTCGACGTCGTCATCAGCAAAAATACTCGGTTCTTTCTTCTAGTACACGTCGCAATTCCTCATTTGATAATTTGCGAGACATTTTCAATAAAAATAGCACATACGATATTATACTCTCAACAAACAACAAACAATTTTAGAACTTGAAACGATAAACTGACAAACAACAAACTAACAGAATTGTAAAATATGACAATGATATAAAATAATTGCACTGACAAGTCTATGCAAAGTTTATAATTGTCGTATTATATAATAGAGTATTTACACAAACAAATACTTTTGAAAATCTAAAAAAGTTCTCTGAACCACATATGTATCATGAACGTGCAGAAGCAAAAATGTCTCCCTACGCTCATGAACCATATGTGTTTCAGGTAAGAAAACTCTACATCCGGTTTTTCTTTTTTTAAGTATTATTACTAGGGGTATCCTTTGACTATAAAAAAACAAATTATAAAAAAAATCCTATTGGACTTGTCGGTCAATTTTGCATTTTTATATTGGGACAGGGAACGTTTATATCGTAACTCGTTTATAGTATATACAAAAATTTACCTACTCCCATCCCGTGATGACATTCACCATTTAAATAATTTCTGGAGGAGGTTTCTCTCAACCTCCTCTACGTAAATCACCCCTACTTTTTCATAGGCGAGAACAGTCTTCACTATTCTCACCATCTCCTCTATCGTCACCTCATTTACCCATCCACCAAACCACTTCAGTCGCCAATATTTTGATATATACAAATGCTCCCTCACTTCTCCATTCACATATACCAACACTTCCTTGATTTTTTTTATTTAAAATGATCAATTTCAAGGAAATTTTCACCATTTTTAATTTTTAAAAATAAAACTTGAGAAAAAATTTTAACTTGTTTTAAAGATGGTTATGTGGTAAAAGTATTCAAGCTTATATAGTGCAGCTATTTGAGAATGAATACATTTTTTCACAAATAAAAAAAAATCTAATTTATTCTATTCTATTTCAATAGATTGATAAACTTTCCACTTAAAAAAAATATTAGATGTGAATATCATTGTGAAAAAAATCTTTTAATTTATATAGATATTTTATTTTAAGTAGTATACAAATTTATTTCACTGTATAATATTTAATATCGATTGCTCATTTCCAAGTTTCAAGATTTATATTTCTCGTTTTACGTACATTAATAAGACATTTTAATGCTGTAACCCCTCCATAGGTTATGCATACAATTAATCCATCACGTAAATATTCCTCTAAGCTATTTTTCTTCAAAAATATTTCAATGGCTCCATCAAATTCCGATGGATGGTCTAATGATTCTTTAATTTCTTGAAAATGATGATTGAGTAATTTTGTTTATACTTTTTGAATATTATATATTACGAACCAAAAAAAAAAAAAAAAAAAGTGTTGACTAAATAAATGTGTTTACATTGTATTATTTATTTATTATTATAAAAAAAAAATGGAGACAATTTATTTTTTTAAGTACTTTATAGGATACATACATATATAGTTTTAGAGGTGAAGAGATTTTGTATATTTTATGCCTATTTTCAATAGCACATTTTCGCTCATAACATCTAAGGAAATTCTGTTTTTACATTCTTTGTATCCTTCTTCATCAACGCTCCACACATTTTCAATGTTGCATACATTTACATAATAAAATAATTCCTTACACCTGTATACTTTTCCAATACTTTAATATAAATGCATTCTCTTAGAATATTGCAAACATTTGTTTGATCATCATTGAAATGTGCAAACCCATCCTCCCAATCAATTCCATGGTAATTCACACCCAGCCAATGATTCAAAGATTTTGATTTATAGTTATAAACTAGCATCCATAAGGTGATTTAACTATAAACTGTGTATTTCTTTACCATTTTTCAGGATTGCCAATTCTTTTAATATAAATTTAGTTTTTTCATCCTTAAATTCTTGTAAATCTACAATTGCTGTGCTCATGATTGAAATATGATTCTATTAGTTTGACAAAAGTATAAAACATTTTTATTAGCAAATTTGATGGTTTATGTAGTTTTTTTCTGAAATGTGATGAGTAAGTACAAAAAAAATTATTCCACCAATTTTGTTTGCAATATGCCATAAGAAAACTGTTCTCAAAGAAATTATTTTATTATGAATTTAATTTCAAATGCAATATACATTTTTTATATAACTACACAAGTAAATCTACTAATCGATATAGATTTGTATATGGAAGTATATAAAACTCTTCTTTAAGTTTAACCATATTAAAAATGAATTTTTTTTTTCTACATTATGAAAATAATCAATTTTTGATAATGTGGGGTCCTAATGAATAAAGAAGTGTATTGTTTTCGAATATTTTAATTTATGCTTACGTCTTCTAATTTTTAATTTTGTATACCTCTTAAGAAGTTAAATTTAAAGTTGAAAAATGGGTAGAAGTTAGTTTGATTTCTTATTTTGAAGGATTAATTTCATATCGTGTTTAGTGAAAGAGAGAGAGTAAAAAAATGAAGCCCATTCAATTATTTAACGAAAAAATCAAATTAAATAATTTCGTTCATCGATTATTAACAAAAGTTTATGATATATTGAAAGAAAATCCTGATGTGCATACATTAATTTTTTGCGGTGATACATTTGATTATGAACAACATGTTAGTGGTTTTCGATATTATGAAAATGGTGGTGATATTAATCGCCCTGACATTTTCGAAATGAACTATGTAAAGATTCTTCTAGAACAATTAAGTTTGATAGTGTTTAGAGAGCTAAAACAACTGCTTATGTGTTATTAATTTCTGATTCACTTTTCCAATTTAAAATGCAGACAGGAGATATTAAGAGAATAATATGAATAGTTTGTTATATAGTTACAAACTATCATTTTTACAATGAGCATGCATAAGTTTGGTTATCGCAAGCTAGATGGAAAATCTGATAAAAAAATTTTGGGATTAAGCACTCGAATGAATGATATAAAAATGGAAATTGATAGACATAAAGCAAATATCAAAGAACTAGATAAGAATGTGAAGGAGCAATTTGAAGAAGAAAGAAAAAATATCAAAGATCTAAAATATCAATTAAATAATGAGCGAGATAGTATCCTTTCAACTTTAAGTAAATTGATTGGGAATGTGAAGGAAAGCATTTTTAAAACAATAAGTGAAATAAATGGAAATATGCAGAAAGATTTACTTAGAGAGAAAAGTATCCTCTTGAAATCCATGAAAGAATTGAAAGATCTTGTATCTCATTCAAAAAAAGATGCCGAATCGTTAAATACGTAATTTACAAACAAGAGAGATTGATGTCCTAAAGAGTAGTGTAACTAATTTACAAAAAAAATGTATAAATTTGGAAGAAACAATTAAAAATCTTCAAGAACCACAAAAAATAGCTGCTAAAGATTTCTTAGAAAAAAACAGAAAACTGCATGAAGAAGTGTCTGGTATAGCTTTACTAAACAAGTTAAAAATTATTCCATAATAAAAAAAACTTTTAGTTTATAATAATTTTATTTGTTAACATTTTTTACATAAATACTTGTATACATTTTATTAATTAATAAAAATTTTTTTTAACAATTTTTTTTTTTAATAAAACCTTATTCATCCTCAATCCCGCTATCAGGTGAACTGCTATATTCCAGATTTATGAGTGGTATAGATGTAAACAATTTCCGTTTTCTATTGATAGTGTGTTCTTTGTTATTGTTTGAAAACAGTTTCTCAACACGGTATTTCTCTTAAAATAACAATGGGCGTCTTTCTATGGGTTCTAAGAGTAACATATCATCATCATTATCTTCTGGATATGAAAAGTGATATAGTGATAACAATTCTTCCAAATCTCGTTCTTCTATTGTTTTTAATGTGGGGTTATATTTTTTAATTAAATTGAAATAATATTTAAACGTTCCATTGGTTCGTAATATTGAAAATAAATATGGATGATGGTTTAAAACATAATCATAAATTGTTTCATATTTTCGAATTTTTTTTAATAATTTCACAAATTCCACTTCATAATCTTTAAATTTCCTATCATTTTCTTCAATTCTAGAAAAAATATTTTTTTAATTTATAAAATATAAAATTATATTACAAATTAACTTACATTTTTAAACAAGAAATATTTTCCATATTTTTAACACAAATAATTAAAATTCTTTAATTTCTATCTATGTGATGGCTCTAGTTGAGTAAATAAATCTCTAAGTAGTTGCTTAGCTAGATCCCTTTGCATATTAATAAATTATTTCAATAGATGGTGGGAGTGATTTCATGTTCACTATATATTTACATCTTTTTAATTCAAAAATTATTAATTAGTAACCATCGCGAAACTGTAAAACGTTAACAATGGCTCAGAAGCAGGTTGATCAATATTATCTAAATATGAAAAAAGATGTATTATTAAAATCTAAAGATGTATTATTTCGTATCCTTTTTCTGGTTTTATTGTCGGTTGTAGGAGTAATATTAACTTCCATTATTTTTGTATTAAATTTTAAACAGAATACACGTCATACACAAAAAACTATACGCATGAACAAAATATAATAATATTATATATATTTGATTAGATTTTGTACGTATTGAAACTAAAAGTTATTTCTATGCATGAATATACACAGGAGAATGACCATTTTGCTCGGCAATAGTGAGATTGTACGTTTTGAAACAAACTTGTTCAAGGAGATTGTACTTTTTGAAACTAAATGCAATTTTCAATCTTAAAATACACTGGAAATAGACCCTTTTGCTAAAAAATAGTGAGTTATTCGAATTCAGCGCTGTCAATTGAATACGCAATGATGTCTATCTCAGTTTTCATGAAACATGGAGAATGTACACTTTGAAACTAGAGCCCTCATATCTCCCCTTGATTGACCGCTACTGATAAATTTATATAATAATAGTTTCTGCTCATCTTGAAGTTGAACATGTGGAACGTGCCATTGTAGTTTAGTAATTTCAAATTTCATAATATCAGTTGGTGATATAATTGCATTTAAATCATTCCGTGCACGATTCAAAAATAATTCATTCGTCTATGGGTGCTAATATACACTCAAAGTCAACATAAACAGAATTCACTGTACGCTCTTTATTTGCAAAGTTTTTAAAGTTCATCATTTTTTTGTCTGGGTTTGGTAAAACAACTTTACATTTATTATACTCATGCGCACTACTCTATCAATTGTTTTGGAGTTACCACTTTGAGGATCATCACAACAACAACAACAACAGCAGGACACATTTCTGAAACAACAGCAAAAATTAGATAAATATTAAAAAAGTAAAAATATAAAATACTTACACTCAACAAATAATGCTATAGTGGCCCCATGGTTTTGTTTCACATGAATTGTGAGTAATGTATCGTTTTTGATCAAATGGTGATAAGCCCACTTTCTGCTGTTTGATGGTATGTAAGCGTTGTCGCTTGGATTGGATGCTTTGCTGAACACGGTAAAAGTTACGGTTCTAAAGCAAACACCGTTTATAGTCCTCAAAAGTAAGTTTTCGGATAGCTGACTTCTTGAGACCCTTGGATCGTTTAGTCTCTTTTTTATTTTGCACCCGAATAGCATAACATCACCATTATTTTCATCGGACATTAAACCCTTGACTTTCTTATTACGTAGTGGTATACCATAGACGTTGTCGGGTGCATAGTCAGCCGTATCAAAAAGATCAATATCCTGCTTCATGACCTCATAGACATCAATATTGCGTATTTTATATATCAGACTGTCGCTGTCGGTATACAAGAGCTGTACATTTTCTTGACCATATCGAATGTACATATATTTGTAGTGGAAAACTCGTGGATATATTTTCGAAATGTCCAAAACAACGAACCCTAGGTAAATCGCTATTTTGAAAAATATACAGGTCTTCTTCATCTCCACAATACTGACGTCATTGTCGAGCACCATCATACTATGAAAATTGGGTTTGGCAATTAATTTCTTCACACCATGTTTTCCATCCCAATTTTTTCGTATGTACACAACCCGATGTTTCCTCAAATTCTCCATGGTCTTACCGAAGATGGCATTAATCATGAGTTTGTATAGAGACTTTTCAAACTCATTTAAGGCATTCTTGCGCATTTCGGTATGGAACTCAATATATGGTTTCAACCATGCAGATTGATCGAATTTTAACACACGGTGGTATTTTGTTACCTTAACACCGAGTTGTGTATACAGTTTTAAATTCCTGTAGTGCACGACATAGTTAGTCTTATTGTAAAGGGTTGGCAGCAGATATTTTTGTTTTGATCCAGGTGGTTTCGTTGTCTCCGGACATGGCGCTAAATCGCTTAAGTAATCATGTAGATGTTGGGGTATTTCAATGTCTACTTCTAAAATGTACCCGACTGGTGAATCATCTGCAACATCCTCGATGTTTGGTGTGTCGACCCACTTAAAATTTCCGGTTGGAAGGTATCCACACATTGCTGCACCATATAGGTTCACCACATCATAATACATAAGGTAGACATCTTCTTGAGTTTTATCATACCCCTCTTCCATGTACTTATTGTTTGCCTTAGCATAGCGATTAGAACATTGACTTACACCGCCTCTGATTCCTTTCTCGATAAACAACAAGTCATCAATATCCGTGAACAATTCCAATTTGATATTGGTGTATTTCAACATGGCGCTCCACGTATAGCCAGGAAGTGTGTAATAGTGACTGGGATCGAGGCCATAGCTATGAATACAAGTGTTACGGAAATTTTCAAAAATATCCGCAAGTAGTAACACATCAGTTTTCATATACAGGTCTGAATAATCACCTAGTGTATGTAAATTGAATGTGTTCCATACCTGTATAGCATGGTTATAATCCTCATCTGTTATGTGTTCATCTGTTAACACACTGTAGAACGCCTCCTTTGGTGGTAATTTTGTCTCTTGGAGACGTTCCCAGCTACTCATGTATTATTCATATGGAAATACACCTTTTCTCGTTAGCAATTGAAATTGTTCATCATTACTGACCTATAAAAAATTAGAAAACAAATTACAACCTTGTATTAAAAATTATTTATTTTTTATCATTTACCTCTTTATGTAAAATGGATTTTTTATTATTATCTAAATATGAGGCCAGATTTTCTAACTTGTCTGCGAGAAATCGGAAGGAATCGATGAATCTTAGTTGAATGTCCGAGACGTGCTTTGTGAAACTGATGTACTTTTCTTTGTTGATGGGCAACACATCAACATGACCGTCGATTTCCGTCAGCAGAGTTTCAATAATAAAATGCGAATCGTATCCATTTAAGTTGTGCATCACAACAGGTATCACCCTTGAATCTTGATAATGCAGATTACAAAATTGGTGTGCTGCTCCACGATAGATACCTAAAATAGATTAATATAAAATTAGATGAAATTAAAAAAATAATATATAACTTGCATTACCTGTGCGATGTGAATGGTCGCGAACACGTATGGAATTGGATACGAAATCTTTACCACAAATGTGACACTTCTCTGCTGACATAAAATCCAGTTCTTGTTCGACGGTGAGCGGACACATTAGTTCAACGTGTTTTATTTTTTGCTCTAATGAGTACGCTACTTCTTCCAGTTCAAGAACAAACCACTTGACACAATCAGCACCACGGTATGCCTTGTAGAATGATTGGTTAGGATCATGAGTACAATGTACATAATACCCCACACTGTAGGGTATATGTTTTTGAATATTTTGTGTATAAGACTCATTATCCGTTTCCATGTGTTCATGGTCCTGTGGTACCAATAGTGCCTCAAAGTCAGCGTACACCATATACTCAACACGCTGTTGAAATCTTTGAACTCAACGAACCGCTCGTCATCAGTTTCAGGCATTTGTACCCGCACCGCTTCTTTTTCACCACAATTTACTGAATGTTGCCGGAGTTTATCGTCGGTTGAAAAATAGTTGAGACATCGATCGCATAAAAATATTTTATGCCAATCACTCTTTACACTCGATCGACCCAACTTGGATAAATTTTTTATCCAGCAAAAGTGGTGACTGTTCCCATTCTCCACAGCCAATAGATGAATTTTCTGCCCCGCAAGTAGGGGTAAAATGCCGATTCAAAAATATTTTGGACTTTGGACTGTGACGTAGTTTTCTTATATGACCTAAAACGACCTTGAGTGCATTGTCTGAGAGAGGTCATTGAACTGCATTGGATGCATTTTTTGGGGAAGTGCATTGTCCGAAGGGTCATTGTATTGTTTACTTTTGGGGGATGCACTTTTAGGAATGCAATTTTGAGTTCATTGAACTGATGATGACGTATTGTTTCAACAATTAATTCAACAATGAGAACCTTCTCACTCGGTAGTTGCTGTCCAATTGAAGTATGAAGTGAAGATGCTAGTATAGAAATATACTTTTTTAAAAAAAAACAAGAGATAGCAGTGGGATTTGAAGTCTGATCACTTAACCACTCGGCCACAGCGTCTAGTTAAGTATACAGCAAAAAAGTTGTATACATGAAACAAACAGAATTAATCTAATATATTGTAATGGAAAAATTTTGAAATGCTAATATTACCAAATTTACATATTAATATTCAAAACTGGTTTTTTCAATTATAATATGAATATAATTATTTTGATTAGATTAATAAACTTGAACCTGAAAATAGTGAAGGACATTGTAAAAAAATCTTTAATTTATTCTATTCTATTTTCAATAGATTTATAAACTTGAAGTATTTATGGAAACTTGATATGTTGAGCACCAGTATAAATTAAAAGGTGAATAAATTTTAATTGATATGTATATATATCATTTGTTAATAAAAGACATTCTGTTAAAAATAATGGAAAAATTGTTTATACATTTTAAAAATATTAATTACATATTATATATATATTTTATAATAATAAAATTTTTAAATAATTATTATCAATGGCACTTCCACATAAGTCTTCTCCGATCTGATCCATTTCAATAAAATCGCAGGAGACCATCTCCAAATACCTAGATTTTTTTGAAAATAGATTTAAAGTTTATATTTCTTGCTTTACATGCATTAATAAGGCATTTTAATATCGTAACTCGTTTATAGTATATACAAAAATTTACCTACTCCCATCCCGTGATGACATTCAACATTTTAAATAATTTCTGGAAGAGGTTTCTCTCAACCTCCTCTACGTAAATCACCCCTACTTTTTCATAGGCGAGAACATTCTTCACTATTCTCACCATCTCCTCTATCGTCACCTCATTTACCCATCCACCAAACCACTTCAGTCGCCAATATTTTGATATATACAAATGCTCCCTCACTTCTCCATTCACACATACCAACACTTCCTTGATTTTTTTTATTTAAAATGATCAATTTCAAGGAAATTTTCACCATTTTTAATTTTTAAAAATAAAACTTGAGAAAAAATTTTAACTTGTTTTAAAGATGGTTATGTGGTAAAAGTATTCAAGCTTATATAGTGCAGCTATTTGAGAATGAATACATTTTTTCACAAATAAAAAAAAATCTAATTTATTCTATTCTATTTCAATAGATTGATAAACTTTCCACTTAAAAAAAATATTAGATGTGAATATCATTGTGAAAAAAATCTTTTAATTTATATAGATATTTTATTTTAAGTAGTATACAAATTTATTTCACTGTATAATATTTAATATCGATTGCTCATTTCCAAGTTTCAAGATTTATATTTCTCGTTTTACGTACATTAATAAGACATTTTAATGCTGTAACCCCTCCATAGGTTATGCATACAATTAATCCATCACGTAAATATTCCTCTAAGCTATTTTTCTTCAAAAATATTTCAATGGCTCCATCAAATTCCGATGGATGGTCTAATGATTCTTTAATTTCTTGAAAATGATGAATGAGTAATTTTGTTTATACTTTTTGAATATTATATTTCACGCATCCAAAAAAAAAAAAAAAAAAAAGTGTTGACTAAATAAATGTGTTTACATTGTATTATTTATTTATTATTATAAAAAAAAAATGGAGACAATTTATTTTTTTAAGTACTTTATAGGATACATACATATATAGTTTTAGAGGTGAAGAGATTTTGTATATTTTATGCCTATTTTCAATAGCACATTTTCGCTCATAACATCTAAGGAAATTCTGTTTTTACATTCTTTGTATCCTTCTTCATCAACGCTCCACACATTTTCAATGTTGCATACATTTACATAATAAAATAATTCCTTACACCTGTATACTTTTCCAATACTTTAATATAAATGCATTCTCTTAGAATATTGCAAACATTTGTTTGATCATCATTGAAATGTGCAAACCCATCCTCCCAATCAATTCCATGGTAATTCACACCCAGCCAATGATTCAAAGATTTTGATTTATAGTTATAAACTAGCATCCATAAGGTGATTTAACTATAAACTGTGTATTTCTTTACCATTTTTCAGGATTGCCAATTCTTTTAATATAAATTTAGTTTTTTCATCCTTAAATTCTTGTAAATCTACAATTGCTGTGCTCATGATTGAAATATGATTCTATTAGTTTGACAAAAGTATAAAACATTTTTATTAGCAAATTTGATGGTTTATGTAGTTTTTTTTCTGAAGTGAGATGAGTAAGTACAAAAAAATTATTCCACCAATTTTGTTTGCAATATGCCATAAGAAAACTGTTCTCAAAGAAATTATTTTATTATGAATTTAATTTCAAATGCAATATACATTTTTTATATAACTACACAAGTAAATCTACTAATCGATATAGATTTGTATATGGAAGTATATAAAACTCTTCTTTAAGTTTAACCATATTAAAAATAAATTTTTTTTTTTCTACATTATGAAAATAATCAATTTTTGATAATGTGGGGTCCTAATGAATAAAGAAGTATATTGTTTTCGAATATTTTAATTTATGCTTACGTCTTCTAATTTTTAATTTTGTATACCTCTTAAGAAGTTAAATTTAAAGTTGAAAAATGGGTAGAAGTTAGTTTGATTTCTTATTTTGAAGGATTAATTTCATATCGTGTTTAGTGAAAGAGAGAGAGTAAAAAAATGAAGCCCATTCAATTATTTAACGAAAAAATCAAATTAAATAATTTCGTTCATCGATTATTAACAAAAGTTTATGATATATTGAAAGAAAATCCTGATGTGCATACATTAATTTTTTGCGGTGATACATTTGATTATGAACAACATGTTAGTGGTTTTCGATATTATGAAAATGGTGGTGATATTAATCGCCCTGACATTTTCGAAATGAACTATGTAAAGATTCTTCTAGAACAATTAAGTTTGATAGTGTTTAGAGAGCTAAAACAACTGCTTATGTGTTATTAATTTCTGATTCACTTTTCCAATTTAAAATGCAGACAGGAGATATTAAGAGAATAATATGAATAGTTTGTTATATAGTTACAAACTATCATTTTTACAATGAGCATGCATAAGTTTGGTTATCGCAAGCTAGATGGAAAATCTGATAAAAAAATTTTGGGATTAAGCACTCGAATGAATGATATAAAAATGGAAATTGATAGACATAAAGCAAATATCAAAGAACTAGATAAGAATGTGAAGGAGCAATTTGAAGAAGAAAGAAAAAATATCAAAGATCTAAAATATCAATTAAATAATGAGCGAGATAGTATCCTTTCAACTTTAAGTAAATTGATTGGGAATGTGAAGGAAAGCATTTTTAAAACAATAAGTGAAATAAATGGAAATATGCAGAAAGATTTACTTAGAGAGAAAAGTATCCTCTTGAAATCCATGAAAGAATTGAAAGATCTTGTATCTCATTCAAAAAAAGATGCCGAATCGTTAAATACGTAATTTACAAACAAGAGAGATTGATGTCCTAAAGAGTAGTGTAACTAATTTACAAAAAAAATGTATAAATTTGGAAGAAACAATTAAAAATCTTCAAGAACCACAAAAAATAGCTGCTAAAGATTTCTTAGAAAAAAACAGAAAACTGCATGAAGAAGTGTCTGGTATAGCTTTACTAAACAAGTTAAAAATTATTCCATAATAAAAAAAACTTTTAGTTTATAATAATTTTATTTGTTAACATTTTTTACATAAATACTTGTATACATTTTATTAATTAATAAAAATTTTTTTTAACAATTTTTTTTTTTAATAAAACCTTATTCATCCTCAATCCCGCTATCAGGTGAACTGCTATATTCCAGATTTATGAGTGGTATAGATGTAAACAATTTCCGTTTTCTATTGATAGTGTGTTCTTTGTTATTGTTTGAAAACAGTTTCTCAACACGGTATTTCTCTTAAAATAACAATGGGCGTCTTTCTATGGGTTCTAAGAGTAACATATCATCATCATTATCTTCTGGATATGAAAAGTGATATAGTGATAACAATTCTTCCAAATCTCGTTCTTCTATTGTTTTTAATGTGGGGTTATATTTTTTAATTAAATTGAAATAATATTTAAACGTTCCATTGGTTCGTAATATTGAAAATAAATATGGATGATGGTTTAAAACATAATCATAAATTGTTTCATATTTTCGAATTTTTTTTAATAATTTCACAAATTCCACTTCATAATCTTTAAATTTCCTATCATTTTCTTCAATTCTAGAAAAAATATTTTTTTAATTTATAAAATATAAAATTATATTACAAATCAACTTACATTTTTAAACAAGAAATATTTTCCATATTTTTAACACAAATAATTAAAATTCTTTAATTTCTATCTATGTGATGGCTCTAGTTGAGTAAATAAATCTCTAAGTAGTTACTTAGCTAGATCCCTTTGCATATTAATAAATTATTTCAATAGATGGTGGGAGTGATTTCATGTTCACTATATATTTACATCTTTTTAATTCAAAAATTATTAATTAGTAACCATCGCGAAACTGTAAAACGTTAACAATGGCTCAGAAGCAGGTTGATCAATATTATCTAAATATGAAAAAAGATGTATTATTAAAATCTTTAATTCAGTTGAATAAATGTGAACCAAAATTTATTATTATTGGAATTTCACCTTTTGATTTATCAAATATAATGCAAATTAAAACACATCGTGGTCAATTTATAAATTTTACTAAATCGCAATGGATACAACTCTTAAATAATCAACAAATTATTTTGGATTATATAAATAATATAAATAACTTTCTGGTGGATATTGTAATTGGTGATGTTACTATTTCTCATGATGATTGTTATAACAAGAAAATAATTAAGTTTTCATCGAGTAATTCTACTATCTTTCTGGGCGATGAAACAGTTAAAAAAATGTTTAAGGTAGAAAAAATTGTTGACATTCAATTTTCAATATTGGAATCATTAAATATTCCTGGTTATATGCAAATGGTGAGAAACAAATTCCTGGCGGAGGAAAACTCACAAGCACAATTTGGAAATTGGCGTCCAAATATTTCATCAGTGATTGAACAAGAAAAAAATCTACTATTGAAGAAACTTATTGGAATTGTTAATGGAATATCCTGACATTATAGAAAAAAATTTACAAATTTCTCCTCTTACCTTAAATTATTATATTGATTATTAACAATTTTGTACTATTATTTAAAATAAATATAATCTGATTGAACAAGAAAAAAATCTACTATTGAAGAAACTTATTGGAATTGTTAATGGAATATCCTGACATTATAGAAAAAAATTTACAAATTTCTCCTCTTACCTTAAATTATTATATTGATTATTAACAATTTTGTACTATTATTTAAAATAAATATAATCTGAAAAAATTCAAAAAGAGGTTGTTATTAAGTAAAACAAAATCCTTATTTAGATGATATTTTTATTAAAAACATATAAAATTTATGAAAAACATACAAAAATTCCTAGAATGAAAGAGCCTAAATGGCCGAGCGGTCTAAGGCGCTAGTTTTAGAACGTTGGACTATTTAGACTTAGGTTGCGTTGGTTCGAATCCAGGCAGCGGCAGTTTGAACAATTTATAATTAATGGGAGTGCAGAATTGATCACATTGTCGTCGCTTGGAAAAGAACGAAGTAACCGACTCCACCTACATCAAAAATGTAATTGTAAATATGTATGTAATGGAATAAATAAAGATTAACAAATAATGATGTGGGTGGCCTCTGTGATAAGGCATGCGTCAGAAAAACGGAGGTTAAACCCCCATTATTATTATACAAAAATTCACAAAAAGTAAAAAAATTGACGTAAATGTTATAAAATTGATAAAAATGTTATAAAATTGATAAAAATGTTATAAAATTGATGAAAACATCACAAAATGTAACATAAAGAAAACAAAAATTGATAAGAAAATTTTTTCAAATTATAGCCGCATCTTTGGCGCTTCTTTTCAAAATCATTTTTTATTTAGTTAAATCTATAACAGTGTTGATTTTTGTTTGGTGATATTTTTTCTTCTTGTCAGTAGCTTGTTTATTGGGTTTGCAGACAGGTTTTTTTTTAAAATATATTTTACGATGTGAAAGCCTCGATGGTTGATATATGAGTGCTTTAGATTGGTTAAAAGGAGAATCATATGTTGATGGATTTGAATATTCCCTGAATTGATCGATGGGAGGTTCAAATATTGATGAATTTTGGTTGGTGGAATTTATAAATGGTTCCAACTCCGCAAGAGATATATTGGTACAGTAAATCTGGCATTTTGACTAGAAAAAATTACAATAGTGGCTCTGAGGTTATAGATCCTTAGGGGGGCATGTAAATAACTTTAAACAAAATTAAGAGAATTTTTCGTTCCGCTGTTTTTGAGAAAATCCAAAAAAATGGGGAAAAAAATTTGGAATGCTTTTTTCTCGGAATCTATTGATTTAAGGGAAAAGTTTTTCAAATAAAAAATGTAGAAGACACTGTCAGCTACATTTTATGTCATTGGAGCAACGTCATACGAGTTAAATTACAAAAAGTAGGTGGCATTAAAGTATCAAAAAAAGGGTTTTCCACGGTTTTCATAAAGAAAAAATGATTTTTTTGTAAAAGTGTAAATGAAAAAGTTGTTTGACTCAAAATTAGCTTCAACTTTTATTTAAACAATTTTTTTGTAAAACTTACCGTTTTTGAAATACAACTTGCTAAAAAATCTGAAAGTTAAGTTTTTTAAAATTTTGAAAAGGAGTACTTTTTATTTTCTTGGTTTATTTTTAACATACATTGTTTTACTATAGCTCGAAAACGGTAAGTTTTTCATAAAAATTGTTTAAATAAAAGTTGAAGCTAATTTTGAGTCAAACAACTTTCTCATTTACACTTTTACAAAAACATCATTTTTTCTTAATGAAAATCGTGAAAAACCCTTTTTTTGATACTTTAACGCCACCTACTTTTTGTAATTTAACTCGTATGACGTTGCTCCAATGACATAAAATGTAGCTGACAATGTCTTCTACATTTTTTATTTGAAAAACTTTTCCCTTAAACCAATAGATTCCGAGAAAAACGCATTCCAAATTTTTTTTTCCCATTTTTTTGGATTTTCTCAAAAACAGCGGAACGAAAAATTCTCTTAATTTTTTTTAAAGTTATTTACATGCCCCCCTAACGATCTATAAACTCAGAGTCACTATTGTAATTTTTTCCAGGTCCAGCCTTTTTTTCGTCTATATTGACTGAATCATATTGCTTAGTGAGGAAGGATTAAATTCTAGATCTAAATCTAATGGAAGATAATTTTCCATGTCTATTATAGAAAAATCATCAGCAAGTTTAGGAATATTTTTTGGTGCAACAAGAATTCCTAGTCTGTGGGATTCCTGCTCTAGCTCTATAGCAGTTTGAATTAATGCATCATTGGTTGTTTCACATTCCCACTCTGGGACTAACTATTAAAAAATAACAGAACAAACAAAAAATATCAGAAAAGAAAAAACAATTAAAAAATTATATAAAAGCATACCTGAGTTATATTTTCCATTTGAAAACTGAGCCTTTTCAAAAACAATTGACAACTAATAAGATTGAAATTTTATACTACTTATTTATATCATTTTCAATAACCGTCTCTCATATGGATAAAATATATACCTGCTTTTTAGTTATAATATCCAACAAATTTTTAAACATATTTGTTTAATGAGGTAGTTTATATGCAGAATGAAATTTAATAAATATTTTTGAAACTAAACAAGTGATTACAAACTATTTACTAAGTTAATTGATTAACATCTGACACCTACTGTATGATTTGCGTCTAATTTACCTCCTCACAGGTAAACAGTGATATTTGCAACAAAATGTTTCAAACAAAAGTTGTTTATTTAAAACAAAAAAAAAAAACATTTTTTTTTATTTACACTTTTGTTCTATCACTAAGGGTTAGAAGATGGATCCTAAAAATCCATGAGCCAATTGCTCATTTACGAACTCGATCTCACTTTTTCAGTCCTAAGCATGGTATGAAAATTTCGTCTTGATATCTCTTTTTTTTTGTTTTTTGAGTGATTGTGTTAACCAAAATAATTAACTAATTAGGTAATTTTATGATCACCTATAGCAAAATTTTTATTGTAGTGTCAATATTTTTAAGTGTTACAAACTTGGGATTAAACTTAGTATAGCATGTATATTTCATATATATGCATGGTATAACAACCTTGAAAATTTCCTTTTTTTCTCATGAGATGAGTATGCAAAGTTATAACTATTATCACAAGTTATAACTGTCAAGCACAATTTTCTTTAAAATGTATTGATTTGCATGTGATTATTTTTGTGTATAGTTATCTCCATTAAATTATTCTTTTTTTTGACATTTACTTTTATATCTAATGGAATTTTTTCCTTACATAACAATCCCGGATATCGTATTTAATTGAAAATGTGTAGATGTTTTTATAGGTAATTAAACTTTTAGCATAAAAAATTTTTTGAAAAAATGGGGTATTCATTCCCAAATAAGGCAGTATATAAGCTTGAATAATTTGCTCCATCTTTAGCACAAGTTAAAATTTTTTTATCTTATTTTTAAGAAAATAAAATAACTACAAAAATGTCCTGTGTACAATTGAAATTCAATGTTATAAATAAAAAAGTTAGTGAAGTAACAATTATTAAAAATAGAGAAGAAAAGGAGAGGTTGTATATTAGTGGATATTGGAAATTGAAGTTTTTCGGAGGATGGTCAAATGAAATGAGAATAGGAGAAATGAGGAGGAGGATAGAGACAATCCTCTCATATGAGGGGATTAATTCAGTACATGTGGATGAAGAGGCAGAGAAAATTCTCTGCCAAAATTTATTTAAGAAAATAGATGCAGCTGTTATGTGGTATTGTAAGCATTGCAAATTTGGAAATGTTAATGGAATATCCTGATGTTATAGAAAAAAATTTACAAATTTCTCTTTTTAACTTAAATTATTATATTTATTATTAACAATTTTGTACTATTATTTAAAATAAATATAATCTGAAAAATTAAAAAAGAGGTTGTTATTAAGTAAAACATAATCCTTATTTAGATGATATTTTTATTAAAAACATATAAAATTTATGAAAAACATACAAAAATTCGCAAAAAGTAAAAAAATTGACGTAAATGTTATAAAATTGATAAAAATGTTATAAAATTGATGAAAACATCACAAAATGGTAAAAATTTAAAAAACTTTACTTAAGTTTGAGTTCTGGTTTTATTTGGTCAGTTATATCCCAAGAGAAAAAATACAATGATGAAAAAGTTTTTGTTGGAGTTATTAATTAATAATCCCATTGTGTTGGAAAAAAATTTACAAACTATCTCCCCTTATTTAACATTGAATTATTACACTGAATATTAACTATTTTGTACTATTTTGTACTATTATTTTAAATAAATGTAATCTGAAAAACTAAAAAATTGGTTTAAATAAAAATCCTTGAGATTATTTTTAATTTTTTTTATTTAAAAAGTTCAAAATGTTGAAAAATATAATATTTAAAAAAAAATTATATAAAGAAAATTGAAAAATATTATATAATTAAATGTTATATAAAAAAGAAAATTGAAAATAAAAATATTATGCAAAAAATAGGTGCGGGAGGAGAGGAGAATACTTGCAGCATTTACTTTGTTGATTACACTGTAAAAAAAAAAAAAATATTTAGGAGCTGGAAATTTTCTTTTTGATAATGTTGTAAATGTAAACTTTTACCTGTTTGATTCTTTTTGTGAAATTCTCCTCTTACATCTATTTTTAATGTATATCATAATATGCACTGCTTCTATTTTCAATTCTGTCTACAATGGAGTATGGAAGGAAATCCATACTTCTCAAAATTTCTTCTCCCAGGCTCAATAGACCCTCAAATTCTTCATGAATCATATTGCTATTGGATAAAAAAAATTATAAGTTTTTATGGTATTTTTTTTAATTTTTTATTTTTTTTTAACTCACGTTACATTCTCGCATATTTTAGTATTGTTTATTTCACTGTAAAAAAAAATGAATATAAAGTATCTTGCTATGATGTAATTAAAAGTGATTTTTAAAAAAATGAAAAACTTACTCTGAATTCAACATAGTGCAATTATTCAGTATAATGCAATTTTTAGATATGATACTGTAAATAAAAATCGAAATTATATAAAAAAATATTTATAATGTTCAAGTTTTACTCACTCTTTATAATAAAACTCCTTGATGATGCCTAGGTTTATTACTAGGCTTATTATTATAAGCACAATTATGATGGTATTTTTCTCCATCTCGAATCAAACACTCTGAACTGAAGCTCAAATTAAACACTCTGAACTGAAGATTGATAATGAGCGCTAAAAGTTTTTTGATTTTATACCTAGCTTCTAGTGTGTAAAAATTCGAAGTAAGCATAAATGAAAAGCAATACGTTTCTTTATTAGATAGGACTACTAAAAAATGTTTATTTTTCTTTATGTTAAAAAATTATACCTAAGAAGCTTAAATTGATTTATTGTATTAATATTTTAGTCTTATGATTTCATCCTATTTCAATGATAGATGAAATATTTACAAATAGTACATTTTACATAAGTTGAATAATAGATATATGGTGAATTTTGAATAAACTGAACATCCAATTTTTTATGCTTAATTTCCCTTTATAAGAACAACATATAGGGAAAAATATTTATTACATTCACATATTTTTAGTGAAAACATATTATAGATATGAGTTTGACTATTGTTGATTTGCATGGGTTTAAAGATGATGATAATAATTTTATTTTAAAAGAAATTGCATTTCTAAAAAATGGTGATGAAATTTTACACTTTATAGTGAAACCACCATATAGAAAGGAGTTTATGGGGCGAAAAGCACAAAGATCGAATCAGTGGTTGACCAACTATTACCATTGCCTTGATTGGGAGGATGATTTTGCAGAATTAGAAGATGTGAAATTTATTGTTAATTTCATTTTAAAAAAAGAAGAAACCATTATTGTGAAAGGTAATGAAAAAGTTGAGTGGTGTGCAGAGTTATTTAATGTTGTGGTATCCAATATTGAAGATATGTGGCATTTTGACGAGGAGCTATATAAAGAAAGTGAAAAAAGTGTTTCAATAGATGTTTAATGCATAAGGGTAAATGTGCAATTACAAATGTTTATAGAATTCATGACTCTTATCGCGAATAGATAAATTATATGTATATGAAAGTATAAAAAATAATCATACAAAGAAAAAATTAGAAGAGTCTATTTTAGTTGATTATTAATATATATGTAGTAATCTGTATAGGGAAGTATTAAAAAAATAAATTCTTTCTTAATAATCATATTCTATAATAATAAATAATGATACAATGAAAAAAAATCATGTGTGGTCGGTCATTAGTAATGAAAAAAATTATTGTATACCATGTGTTAATATTTTTACCATGTGTATTATTTAATGTAAATTTAATGCACTGTATATAACTAATGTATTTAACGTTAGCCATGTATTTCTATCTATGACAAATAAATTATTATAATTATTATTATTTTGATTAAAATATATATTTTTGTTAACCTGCAAATGTTTGAATATTGGGAGGGATTTTTTTGGTGATATAAAATCACGTTAATTGCTGTTAAATACATCTGTTTGAAACATGTTGGCTAGCTTACGTAAGTTAACAATTGAAAGCCTCAACAATGAAATACAAGTAGATGAATATAATGTGCACTTAGAGTTCTACATTGCCGCGCTTCGATATGGTAATCTTGAGCTAATAG
Source organism: Chrysoperla carnea (assembly GCF_905475395.1). Lineage (NCBI taxonomy): Eukaryota > Metazoa > Arthropoda > Insecta > Neuroptera > Chrysopidae > Chrysoperla > Chrysoperla carnea. The sequence goes on from NC_058341.1 coordinate 71,921,447, forward strand.
AATACATTTTAGCAAAATATCCAAAATTTATTCTATCAAGTTTTTTATCTATGGCAGTCAAACGAAATCATCACCATATAATTGATTGTTTAATTAAATATAAAATAATACACATCCACCAACTCAAACAACATTTTCAAGAAATTAAGGAATCATTCAACGGATCAACTGAATTGGATGGAGTAATTGAAGTATTTTTAAAGAAAAATAGCTTAGACAAATATTTGTATGATGGATTAATTACATGCATAAGCCATGGTAGAGTTAAAGCATTGGAATGTCTTATTAATACATGTAAAGCAAGAAATATACACCCGAAATTTTATCCATTTTCAAAAAATTTAGATATATGGAGATGGTTGTTGAAGAAAATTAAGTCTCCTGTGAATGCTAATGGTGAATTTATACAAATAGATCAAACTGAGGAAGATGTTTGCGGGAGTGAGAATTGGTCAGCAAGCAATAATATTAGTGATTATCTAGAAATAAAAGAATTAATATTAAATAAGTTTTTTATACTTTGAAAAAATAAACATAAATATTTACATAATAAGTATTTTTTTTAAAAACACCTCTCATAATAACCATCTGTGACAAAATTTAAAATACCGATTTACTATATGTCAACGTACTATGGGTGTTTAAAACATCAAGTTTCCATAAATACTTCAAGTTTATCAATCTATTGAAAATAGAATAGAATAAATTAAAGATTTTTTATACAATGTCCTTCACTATTTCCAGGTGCAAAGTTTATTAATCTTATCAAAATAATTATATTCATATTATAATTGAAAAAACCAGTTTTGAAAGTTTTCATGTATACAACTTTTTTGCTATATACTTAACCAGCCGCTGTGGCCGAGTGGTTAAGTGATCAGACTCGCATCCTGGAAACCAGCGTTCAAACCCACTGCTATCTCTTGTTTTTAAAAAAAAAGTATATTTTTATACTAGCATCTTAACTTCATACTTCATTTGGACAGCGACTATCGAGTGAGAAGGTTCTCATTGTTGAATTAATTGTTGAAACAATACGTCATCATCAGTTAAATGAACTCAAAATTGCGTTGCTAAAAGTGCATCCCCAAAAGTGCATCCCAAAAGTAAACAATGCAATGACCCTTCGGGCAATGCACTTTCCCAAAAAATGCATCCAATGCAGTTCAATGACCTCTCTCAGACAATGCACTCAAGGTCGTTTTAGGTCATATAAGAAAACTACGTCAAAGTCCAAAATGTTTTTGAATCGGCATTTTACCCCTACTCCCGCAGTGTTCGAACTAACGCGTACAGGGAAAATTTCTGTACGGAAAATTTTGGGAATAAAAGAGATATTGTAACCGTACACGTTAATCGATAAATGCGGATTCATCTTTTCAAGTTTATTAATTGATCTAGAGACATGGGAAACTTTAATCCATCATATTTCAAATAATGACTATAGTGCGGGTACTTATTCAAGCGTTGAGGATGCTTTTCAACCGGGTAAAGTGCTGACATTATCGACCATAAAAAGCAATGTTGGTCATCATTCTGGACATTAATCACAGCTTTTCTACATTTAATTGCAGATGGTAGTTCACAAAATGTTCCAGCTGTGATCGGAGAGTACTTATTCATGTGGACTCGAATATTTATGATCATGTCAAGAGCCCAACCGCTATCGCGTTCCTGGAATTCTTCCAATTTTTTCAATAAATAGTTTTTGACATGATCAGTGTACCACTCCTGCATGTCCGTAGTAAGATACGATTTTCGATGTGATTGTGGACTGGGTTAATGTGATCATGAAATTTTATTGAAGCACTTTTCACAAACACAAAACAATATAAAAATATTGTTGTAATAGAAATGTATTTTTGATTCATGTTTATTACTCAAAATTACTTGATGGTGTGAATATAATTGTCACAAACAAGGTGGTTTTATAACCTGAAAATAAGGTGGGGAGGTCATTTCATAGATAAAACAAAACAATGATTAATTAAATTATAGGCGTTTTTTATTGTAAATACAAACACATTTTTTAAAAACTTATCATAGACAATCATATTCATGTTTTTATTTCTATATACAGTCATGAGCATCACTATTTCTTTCACAATCACATCTGCCTATTTCATTACAATTTGTAACACATATCCATGGCTCAAACCATTTCGGTATATTTCCATCATCCATTTGTTGGTATAGCATTCTACAGAGAATTTTAGGATCTATTTGTTGATACCATAAAAACATTCTCTCATCATGTCTAACACTATCACCAATCCATTGTTTTCGGCGGATATCGTATGTACCCCAATTTTTTCTCAAGTTACTTCCATGGGTAAGATCATCACAACATTCATTTAGTAATATTTCAAACTGATTGAAATTTCTTTTAAAGTAGTTGAACTTTTTCGCATAATTTACAAATAAGATTGGATCCAAACAATTTCTTACTACAAATGCAGCAATATGAAAGCAACCATCAACTTCTAAATAAGAATACCGTAATGCGTCTATTAACTTTGTAGGTATACTCCAACGACATGCCTCCATAAGTTGATAAAATTCCATCTATAAAAATATTTGGTTACAATTTTCTAAACAGATCTTATCAAACAATACTCACATTAAAATATTCAGGGTAAATCATCTCCGAATTTTGAAACAGATCAATATGATTTTGTAGCGACATTGTACCCCATAATTGTATTGAATTAAAATAAACACCATTTTTTTCAAAAATATCCATAATATATTTATTTTTGTTTTAACAATATCAAAACATAAACTTTTACAATTTTTTTGTTTATAACAATTTACAATAAAATATATATATATCTTACAGTTACAAAATTCAACAAAAGAATGATTTTAAAATAACGCTTGACTTTCTTCGATGTCAACACAATCATCGTCTTCGAATAGGCGCAGCGTTAATTGGTGACTTCTTCCAATTTTCTCCTCCACCCTCAAATACCCCGGTTTGGTGTTAAATAACTTGATCATATTGTCCGTCAACACCACATACCTAGATGGCCGAAAAACTCCCTCGTTTTCCGTACCATCCAGGCTTATATCCAGTAAAACTTTTATCGATGGTCCATATTTCGTTAGAATCCGCTCCATTTTTAGTTTTTTTTTTTTTTTTCAGCGGCAAGTCGTCCATTTTTATGCATGGTCGCACTACACAACCACTTAATAATTTTAATTCTGCTCTATTTTTTTGATTAATATTATGAATATTTAATGAAAACCGATATTACCGTAATGTATGAAAACTGATATTACCGTAATGTCGAGCGCCTTTTTTATATGATTACCACCACTCCAAAAATCCCCCAGAAATTATTATCTAATCTCATAACACGTGTAAAATTATTTTAAGAACAAAGACGATTCAAACAAGTTTGAACAGGTTGATGACTTCTCAGTAAATGTTATCTATTCCAACTATTTTTCCCCAATTAAAAAAATTTCCGAAAACAAGATCAAAGAATATTATACGACTGACATCCTCCACAGTCGTAACAACAAATCTTATCTATTCCAATTAATTTTTTATTAAAAAAATAATAAAAAATGCCGTAAATTATAGTCGTAACAACAACAAGGTCAAATGTTATCTATTCCAGCTATTTTTAAATTTAATCATCACAAATGTCAACGTCCCGCCCCCCGTTCACTCCATTCACTCTCCGCCGACTACAGCGCCACTATTGGTCAAAGCCAATGACGTCACCTGGTAATTTCCCGTTTATGCTTAGGCAGCCATTCCTCCTCACCAATTCAACCACACCTCCCGACGCCATCTTGATTTTTACAGCGCTACTATTGGTCAAAGCCAATGACGTCATCTATCCCCTCCAACTTCGCATTCAACCGAGGTTTCCAACATTCACCTAGGTTTGCCCTTTTTGGAAAAGTGTACCATTCTTTTGGGTCAGGAGTGGGCTGACTCTTCTACTACTATATTTCCTTTTTTTACAAAATTTTAAAATATATACATTTATACTTAGTCCATTTAATTTTCACAAATTTGAGGATTTGTTTCAATGTCATTGGAAATCTAATACCTTTTAATGTCAAAACGTTCGAATAGTGTGGATATGAACTTATTCTGTTTGAATTCATCCTTACTGGATGTAGAGCTGAAGTTACTGCCTATGCAAAGCAAGCATCATCATTAGTTTTAACATTCACACAGGCTTGTTTCGCTTTAATATATTTTGGCAATTCTATGTATGATGAGCCTCTTAATAATTGACATTTGTTTATGTTGATAAATAAAAAAACAATTAGAATTACTATGCAAATCGTGTAATTCTGTAATACTTTTAAATTGAAAATTTCTGTTAATTAAGTTAACTATTTTTTGGTAATAACCTGATTCTCGGCCATAAGTTCTAAAATTACTTAAATTATAAACAGGTAACCCTAACGTATTTCCAATAGGTGTACAATTATACTTCATTAAAAATTGTTCCAATTTGAAAATGGCCGGTACGTCTGGGTACATTTCGGAGAGTTGACTCATCCGTTGACGTCACTTCTTTTATCATCTGGAAAGTCGCTTGGCTGAATATTTATTACATATTTAAATAGGATATTTATTGACATTTGACATTTAAAAACAATTTTTTGTTACTTAAATTATATGACGCATTATTTGTTAAGAAATAATATATGCATTTAATTAAAATTTTTCCATTAAAAATATTAATAAAGGTTAATTTATTTAAAGACAACAAGGATGTTTAATACCTAAATTGTAATACGCACCAAAAAAAATATTTGACCAACCTTTAAAATCTAAATTACTTTCCTATCACATATTAAAAAATATTTTATATTACGCATTATTGCATCAATAATATATTCATTATTTTATTACACATATATCAAAATATAATATTTAGTAATTTATAATATTAATAATATATTATGTTTACTTACCTCTCATGTGTAATTAATTCAATCCAAATTAAAACACATTATTATTATTTATATTACAAAATAATTTAAATAGCCTTGATAGATTTAACTATTTAACAATCTTCGTTCTTTCTTAATTTATACATTATAGATTTTCAAAATGTTGACTAAACCAGTAAAACTTCGCTTTATAAAATTATCTGAAAACGCAAGTATACCAACTAAAGGATCTGAAATAGCTGCTGGTTATGATTTAAGAGCTGCCTATGATGGTTTAGTATCTGCACATGGTAGGGAAATATTTGCAATTGATATTCAAATTAAGCTTCCTCATGGATGTTATGGATGTATTGTACCACGTTCAGGATTAGCATTTAAAAATGGAATTGATGTTGGAGCTGGAGTTGTAGATGAGGACTATCGTGGAAATTTAAAAGTAGTTTTATTTAATCACTCTGATACACCGTTTATAATTAAGAAGAGTGATCGTATTGTTCAATTAATTTTTCAAAAAATTTACTATCCTGAAATTGAAGAAGTTGAAAATTTATAAATTTATTTATTTATTTAGCCCTAGGAATTTTGTAAACATTATTTTCGGGATAATCTTATGTATCAAACATGTCAATACTCTCCTTTATTCTTTCATATATATTTTTTTCATTTACTGTGTCTGTTCTAATTATGTGGTATACAAGGCTGTCTGTATCAGAATACATAAGGGAAATGTTATTGAACCATTTTTTCATACATCCATAATGAAAATCAAACATTGAATATTTGGATAGTTCAAGAACAGTCGCTCCTACAATAATTGGATATTCAAATTTGAGTTCAAATTGATTTAATTCAATTACCATCAAATTATCCCCAATAACTGTAAATTTTTTACAATATGGAGAACAAATCAAGTTACGCACTCCATTTTTACCCTCATATTTTGAAACCAATTTACGTTTTTGCCTTTTACGCACAGATTCCATTGTTTTGCCAAACATTGCATTATTCATGAGTTTGAAGAAATCTTTTTCAAATGAATTTCTTGCATTCACTGTATTCAAATCTATATACTTTTTCAACCACAATGATTGGCGAAAACGCAAGATTCTGTGTCTGGCTGTTAATTCTAATCTGTACTTTAGGGCTTGTTGCAAATTTTTTAGATGTAAAATATATTTTTGTTTATTGTAAAAAGTTGTTACCAATTTTTTTTTTGTTTATTTATTACCTGATGTTCTGGTAAAAAGGGGAAGTCGTTATGTGCGTCATGTAAGTCTTGTGGGTAGTTAATGTCAACCTCAAGCATGTAGCCATACTCTCCATTAACATCAGTTTGAATATTAAAATCCTGTATTTCTTGAGGAGATAGAAATTTAAAATAAAAAAAATTAAAACATAATGGAAGAGGTTGAGACATGGCTAATCCATAGAGATTATTTGCATCCAAATAAACAATATAACTTTCCGGTAAATTAGGATTATAATTTTGCATGTAGGGATTGTTACTTTCAGCATATCTTTTTACTGCAATGGTTGAGCCACCGCTCATAGAATTCTCCACAAAATTTAGAATATTGATATCTGTAATTAAATCCAGCTCTACCTGAGTAACTTTTAACATTGCGTCAAATGTTAACCCTGGTATTGTGTAATAATAGACTGCATCGAGACCGTATGTAGAGTAGCAAACCTTTCGAAAATTTTCAAAAACACATGCTAAAAGTAATACATCACATTTTAAATAAAGATCAGCATATTCACCCAAATTACTTACATTGAATTTATTCCATACATCTTTCGCATGTTCATATTCTTCATCAGATATATCACTATCCGTAAGTTGATTATAAAATTCCCTTTTATCCGGTAAACTGCACTCTTCCAACTTATCCAACCCAGTAATATAATCATAAGGAAAAATTCCTTTTTGTTTCAATAAGCCTAAATGTGGGTTAGCTTCTCCAATTTCATTTTCAAGAATACGAAATTGAGTATCATCTAAATTTTTTACTAAGCTATCAAGTGAGCTTTGCATAAATCTACATGAATCAACAAATCTCACATATAATGAGTTCATTTTCTTTGAAAATGAAATATAACGCTCGCTGTTTATAGGAATGGCTCTAATTTCTCCATCATCATAGCCAAGTTCGCGAATAAATAAATTAAAATCATATCGCGAACCATTATGAAATATTACTGGAACAAAATTTGGAAGACTGAAATTAAGATTGCACTCCTCATGGGCTGCACCACGGTAATTTGATAAAGGATTCACTGATGTGGAATTTAGATGGCAATGATCACGAAACTTAACTTGACCTTCTAGAAAAGGATTTTCATAGATATGACAAGCTGTGGATGAATGGAAAGATATTTCATCTTCCAGTGTCATGTGAATAGGTTCTATGGTTTTATATATTATTTCTATTTCATCTAGAATCTCTTTTAATTTATCAATAAGCCATTTTGGTGCATCCCGACCAGTGTATGAATAATAAGAATTTTTCCTCACGTCATAGGAACAAACAACTTGGATGGCCACGGAGTATGCTACATGATGTTGGAAATATGTGGTATTTGAATTATTGTTATCTTCCCTCGCTTTAGGAAGAAAACATTCAAAATCACTGTAAATAATGAAGGGAACAGCTAATTTGTGCCTATAATTTTTAAATTTAAGTTTAGATTCTTTTTCAGATGGAAAAATTATCTTTACATTGTTAATGTTTGCGCATAATTCTAAATGTTCATTATATTTTTGTCTCTCATTGAAATGTTGAAGACATCTATCACAGAAGAATTTTGCACTCCCATGATTTGACTTCTGAGATGAACAGAGTCTTGATAAATTTGTAATTAAACAATAATGAAATTTAGTGTCATCACTGATCATTAATAAATTTATATGTTTCTCTTTCTTCTCTCTAGTAAAATATAATGGACCATTTACAAGAGCCGAATCTGATAACCCATAAACATTTACCGAAAAGTCATTGTTTTTTTTCAATTTTGGGGATATCTTTTATTTTCATAGGAAATTCAACACCCCTAAAATCATATATTTGATGCAAATTTTGGTTGTTATTATTTAAAGGATTAAAATCATCAAATATACAGCAATTATTAAAATCTGGTAGATATTTTGCAACAATATGAGGATTTTTAACTGGTTGCTTAAAATGTGCTATTAAACAATAGGCGAAGCAGAAATCATCATTATTTTTAATGTTGATGCAAGCTTTTTTAAGAATAATTTTTTGGGGGAGTGCAATATAACTCCCTCCTTTCATAGGATCGAATTTTGCAATATTTAATTCTAAGCATAAAATTTTATCTAAAACAGCACCCGACCCTCTTTGTTGAAAATCTTCCAAGCGAGTTTCAAGATTTGTTAATGAATCATTATACCATGTGTTAAAATCAGAGGCAAGATCGTAATGAACAAGTTTTAACACAAAGTGAAAATTATCGGTAACTTCTGCATCGCCTTTTTTGATTATGAAATCACATTTTAAACCCAGTGAAATTAAGTACTCCATAATTTTATTAAGAACTAATGTTTCCTTTTGCTTAAAAAAGTTTTAAGATTCTTACTATTTTCGTTGTTGTCCAATCTCCCAGCAAATACTCTGTTATTGAAGCAAGTTATGGCAATCCAGTTATTGCTTTCTTCTGATGGAGGGATGGGTGTGCACCTTGGATGAGAATCTTCATCATTAGCTCTAGATGTTGATGGTGATGTCCCATCATTAAATATTTTCAGCGGCGGTGAAGGAGAACGGTGTGATGGAAGATCTTTAATTAAAGCGCATAGTATAAAAAATTGCAATGCTTAAATAAAACATGATTAGAAATGCTTCTCACCTGTATTTTTACGGCTTCTCTTCAAAATTATCTTTTTTATTTTTCCTTATCTGCGGATAGAAGCCAAATCGTTGCCACTTTTTAATATAGGCAGATTTTTTGTTTGTTGAATTCACTTGATGGATGCTGGTCTGGTGATGGATTTTAGGGGGGATCGGGCTTTAAATATATATCCAATTCAGCCTTATTTATCTCTGTAATTGAATCATTTACCGAATTAGAGTTGGAAATAGAAGGAAACAATATATATTCCTCCAAGTTTAAGGGGGTATAGTTTTCTGTTGGGAAATGGAAAGAGTTGAGAAGGATAATATTATTTATTATTTTGTTTTTTTTTAAATCCCTCTCCATTCGTATGGCAGCCTTTAACAACATTTGATCGGTTTTTTCACAATGCCAATCGCTCATAAACTAATTGAAAGAAAAAGAAAAAATGAACAAATTTGAGAAAAAAAATATTTTAAAACACTTACATTTTTCGTTCCATAGACCATTGTTAATCTTCGTTCACCTTTAGTTTTGTGCTAAGTAAAGTATGAAAACAAAATGATTTTTTTGGCTTTATATACCCAAAAAATTTTTGATTATAGCTAAATATTCGTATTTGAAAAACTAGTCTTTATTTTTAATTACCCTGATGAACTTTAAATAATAAAACCCTTATAAATAACTTACATATTATTATCATTATGAAATAAACAAAAAATGTGATAAAAATACATCTTCCTATTAAAAAAAAATAACTATATAAATTAAAAATTTTTTTCAATAACCTTCACATTTTTTTTTTTTTTTTTATGGGCTGTTCTAGCTTACTTCATTACATATTCAGTAGCACCGCTCCAGAGAACTGTTTACGTTACAGTTTGACGACAGATTCTTTTATAGTGGAGACCGAAATCAGAGCACTCACGCGTCTTCATACAATCTCATATAGTCATTATGATTCATACTCCAAGTTTCATACATAGTGCGAGAGACCGTACTTCCTGCTTTCACATCTATACCAGACTTAACGTCTTTAAAATCTAGTTTGACGTAAAATTTTCTATTCCTATTACGTAAAGACTCCACGAAATATCTTTTAAATATAGATTTTGTCGTATTCATAAGGTCGGATATATGAGTAACGATCCTTTCAATGTGAGTGTATTTGATAGTCCAAGAAATAGCTCCTTTATCATCTATGCCTAAATTTCTATATTTAACTACTAAAGAATCGCTACATTTGAATCCGACAATAGTCCAGTAACCTGGTTCTCCGTATGGATCACAAATGCCGTCTTCATATTGCAACATATTCCATGAATAATTATAATTTACAAATTTCTTAGGATCTAATAAAAATACATCCGATTCGGAATTTTTACTTATAATAACTACAAACTCTCTAATTACCTTTCTTCTATTACTACAAGTACTTTCATCATAGTTCGATTTCCATTCCATCAAATGTGTATACAGCTTAGACGCACTATCCATTAAGTTCAAAGTATCTAAACGTTGATTATTTCTATCCGTAGGGACCTGAGAGTTAGAACCATGCAAGATTACTACCATGAGTTCGCACATCACTTTTTCTGAAATACTAAAAACTTCAGAGGTACATGTAACATAATGACAAAAATCATCATGCCATAAAATTGTATATGATTTAAATGGTCTATAAGCTCGGGTGATCGGGATACTGATCAAGCTTCTATAATGTTTTCCTCCAGCAATAATAGCACGTATGCTTCTACCATCCTCATAGAAAAAGGAATTGTTAGCGAAATCATGATCCCAACTAGACTTAGTTACAAGATCATTTGGAACGACTAAACTATGAAAATATCCTCTATAACATTTTGGTACATACACTGTAGATGGTGCTAGATCCAAATCACATAAATTCGTATTCCATTCACTTTTTTCAAAAAAATCTGAAAGACCAACATCTCCAAAGTCAAATACACCATTGGTTTTATTTTTATAAATGGCTATAATACAATCTTGAATATAAAGATCAACATTATCGGGTCTGATGTAGGAACTTCCATTTCTGCCAGAGCTCCATCTAATCAAAACTCTGAAAGCGGTCGCCATTCTAGAACAAAATAACCACCTTCACATTTAATATTTTATATGAAGAGTTTATCAACCTATTAAACATATCTATAAATATATATATATATATATATACATATATAAGATTTTTTTAAATGAGCTTAACATCAAATATTTTTTTAGGTTGAAGAATTTTTAAGGATGTCTAGTTTAGAGAAGTATTTGCATGATGGATTAATTACTACTATACAGTATGGAGGAGTTAAAGCATTGGAATGTCTTATTAATATATGTAAAACGAGAAATATAAAATTGAAATTTCATCCATTTTCTAAAAATCTTGAAACTTGGAAATGAGTAATTGATATTAAATATTATACAGTGAAGTATACTATTAAAAATAAAATATCTATATAAATTAAAAAATTTTTTTTCACAATGATATTCACATCTAATATTTTTTTTAGGTGGAAAGTTTATCAATCTATTGAAAATAGAATAGAATAAATTAAAGATTTTTTATTTGTGAAAAAATGTATTCATTCTCGAATAGGATCGGTATATAAGCTTGAATACTTTTACCACATAACCATCTTTAACACAAGTTAAAATTTTTTCTCAAGTTTTATTTGTAAAAGTTAAAAATGGTGAAAATTTCCTTGAAATTGATCATTTTAAATAACAAAATCAAGGAAGTGTTGGTATATATGAATGGAGAAGCGAGGGAGCATTTGTATATATCAAACTATTGGCAACTGAAGTGGCTCGGTGGATGGGCAAATGAGGTGACGATAAAGGAGATGATGAGAATAGTGAAGACTATTCTCGCCTATGAAGAAGTAGAAACCTTCTCCAGAAATTATTTAAGATGGTGGATGTCATCACGGGATGGGACTAGGTAATTTTTTGTATATACTATAAACGAGTTACGATATTAAAATGCCTTATTAATGCATGTAAAGCAAGAAATATAAACTCAAATTTTATCCATTTTCAAAAAATCTAGATATATGGAGATGGTTGTTGAAGAAAATTAAGTCTCCTGTGAATGCTAATGGTGAATTTATACAAATAGATCAAATTGGAGAAGATGTTTGCGGGAGTGAGGATTGGAGCCCTAGTAATATTATGATTGATTATCTAGAAATAAAAGAATTAATATTGAATTTGATTAATATTAGACAGTAAAATAAACTTTTTTATACTCTGTAAAAAATATTAACATATGCTTTTTCAATATCACAATAAAATGTTTGAATATTAATTATGTAACGAAATAAATATTTTTTTATCAAACAGGTTTTTTTATTTCATGGTATATCCTATTTTCAGGTTAACATATTATATGTTATTAATATCATGATGATGACTTTTTTTCAACTATACAATTATTTTGTATCGTATAAGAATGATTTGAAAAAATAAACATAAATATTTACATAATAAGTATTTTTTTTTAAAAACCTGCTTTGAATATTAGGTAATATGTAAATTTGTTAATATTAGCATTTCAAAATTTTTCCATTACAATATATTAGACTAATTCTGTTTGTTTCATGTATGCAACTTTTTTGCTATATACTTAACCAGCCGCTGTGGTCTAGTAGTTAAGTGTTCAGACTCGCACCCAGGAAACCAGCGTTCAAATGCTATCTCTTGTTTTTAAAAAAAAAGTATATTTCTATACTAGCATCTTCACTTCATACTTCAATTGGACAGCGACTACCGAGTGAGAAGGTTCTCATTGTTGAATTAATTATTGAAACAATACGTCATCATCAGTTCAATGAACTCAAAATTGCATTCCTAAAAGTGCATCTCCCAAAAAAAATGCATTAAAAAACATTCACCAGACAATGCACTCAAGGTCGTTCATTTCTAGGTCATATAAGAAAACTACGTCACAGTCCAAAATGTGCCAGAATCCGCAATTTATTACTCCTTTTTTTAAATGTAGAATATATATTTTTTTTATTATAAAAGCTAGTTATTAATTTTTGATGTTTGTTAATTATTCTATGTTCTAAAGGGAAATCGTGTAACTCTATAGGATAATCAATATCAACTTCTAACATATAGCCATAGTCCCCATCCGGATCGATATTATCATCAAAACTTTCTACTTCTAGAGGTGTGGGGAATTTATAATCACCATGCGCAAGTTTCCCAACCATGGCTAATCCATATAAATTGTTGCAAGCTAAGTAAATTATATAGCTTTCGGGTAAGCTTGAATCATGTTTCGACATGTAGGGATTATTGCTCTCTACATATATTTTCACTGCTATGGTTAATCCACCTCTAATACATGCTTCTACAAAGTTTAAGGTGTTAATATCTGTAATTAATTCTAACTTTACCTGGGTAACTTTTAACATAGCATCAAGTTAGTCCTGGTATAGTATAGTAGCAAGCTGGATCTAAACCATATGTTGAATAACAAATTTTACGAAAATTTTCAAAAACACATGCTAAAAGTAAAACATCGCATTTTAAGTAAATTTCAGCATATTCCTTCAAGTTTTTGATATGAAATTTTTCCCAAACATTTTTTGCATGTTGATATTCTTCTACTGTTATATTACTATCAGTCAATTGATTATAGAAGTCATCTTGTTTGGGTAAAACAGTTTCATTTAATTTATCCCATCCAGTTAAGTAATCATATGGAAAGACACCTTTTTTCCTTAATAAATCTAGATGGGGGTGAGACTCTCCAAATTCTTCTTTTAGAATTTGAAATTGATTATCATCCAAATTTTTAACTAGAGTATCAAGAGAACTTTGCATAAACCTACATGAGTCGATAAACCTAACATATAGTGAATTCATTTTTTTAGAAAAGGATATGTAGTGTTCACTGTTAATAGGTATGGCTTGAATTTCTTTTTCATCATATCCTAATTCTCGAATAAAACAATTAAAATCATAACGAGAGCCGTTATGGAAAAACACGGGGATAAAATTTGGTATTTTATAATTGAGGTTACAGCTTTCATGTGCTGCTCCACGAAAATTCGAGTTTAATTTTGAAGAGGGGGAAGATTTCGTGGTGTGAGTTAGATGACAGTGGTCTCTAACCCTCACCTGACCTTCTAAAAATGGTTTCTCGCAAATATGACAAATTGTTGAAGATTGAAATATGTATTCATCTTCTTCAGTCATGTGTAATGGTGCCTTGGTTTTAAATATTTCTTCAATTGAATTTAGAATTTCTTTCCATTTTGTAATAAACCATTTTGCTATATCTGGACCTGTGTATGAATAATAAGTATTTTTTGTAGAGTCATATGAACACACTACTTTAATAGCTACAGCGTATGGTATATGATGTTGGAAATATGAGGTATTACAATTAGGATTGTTAACATCCTCAATTTTTGAAAGAAGACACTCGAAATCAGAATATACCGAGAATGGTTGAAATTGCTTATTCTTATAATTTTTTAACTCTAATGTTATTTCCTTTCTCGTAGGAAAAACGGCTTTAACACCATTAATGGATACACATAGTTCTAAATGTTCTTCATATTTTTTTTAATATTAAAATGTTGAATACATCTATCACAGAAATATTTTTGATGTCTATTCTTTGAAAATTGTCTTGAACATAGTCTGGAGAGGTTTTGAATAAGGACATAGTGAAAACTTTTATCGCCAATCATCAGTAGGATTATGTGATGTTCTTTTTTCGTTTTTGTTAGATAAAAGGGTCCATTAATTAATTTTTTTTCGCTAAGACCGTATACATTAAATCTTATGTTGTTATTTTTTTCAAATTTGGGTATATCCTTCAGTTTTACTGGAAACTCAATTCCCTCAAAATTATATAATTCTCTAAAGTTTTGAGGATACTTCGATACTCTATAAGCATCTCTTTTTACTGGGTTAAAATATGCTAAAATACAATAAGCGAAGTAAAAGTCATCGTTGTTTTGTATATTAATACAAGCTTTTTTATCCTGAGTGGATTTTGGTAAGGGAATATAAGTTCCTCCCTTCATTGGATCAAATTTTGCAATATTTAATTCTAGACAAAGAATTTTATCTAGAGTTGCGTTAGATCCTCTTTGTTGGAATTCTTCTATTCTCTTATCAAGTTCAATCCGAGAATCATTATACCAACTTGTAAAATCAGTTGTTTGATGATACTTTTCAAGTTTTAATACATGGTGAAACGTGTCTATAACCTCTGTATCGCTTTTTTTAATAATAAATTCACATTTTATCCCAATAGAAATTTTAATTAGAGTATGAAGAGATGAGTATTCTTCAATTTTTTCATGCACTAGTTGTTCTTTTTTTTTAAAAAACATAGAAAGATCTTTAACGTTTTCATAATTTAATAAGCGTCCTGCAAAAACTCGATTATTAAAACAATTAATAGCTACCCATGTTTTTGTTTCATTTGATGGCGAGAGTGGTGGTAGTTCACAGCTAGATGATGATGGATCTTCATTTACTCTCGATTTAGTTGTTGGAGGTGAATGTGATGATGTTAGTCCTAGGATACATAAAAATATTAATAAGAATTTATAAATGAATAATATAGGTTTTCTTACCTGCTTGTTCAAGACTTCTTTTTAATATGATCTTCTTCATTTTCTATTGTTAAGTCGATTATATCTTCGGTTGTCTCTTCTCGGTGTTTTCTTTTTTTATATGTATCTCGATGGAGAGAGCGAGTTAAAAACGTTTTTATGTTTGATTGTTTTTTACCCTGAATTTTTCTTTTCTGATGAGTGGATGGTTTTTCTTCTGAATTTTTCTTTTCTGATGCGTGATTGGTTTTTCTTCTTGAATTTTTCTTATCTGATGAGTGGTTGGTTTTTCTTCTTGAATTTTTCTTTTCTGATGAGTGGATGGTTTTTCTTGATGTTCAAATTGATCTATTAATATTTCTGGTTCTGCAATCAATGAATTTAATGGAGCAGATTCATGTAATGCAGATGTTGAAGGTATGGATGGAGTGAATTTAATATTAATATCTATGTTTTGATAATTTTCAAAGGGAATATCTAGTGAATTATCTAATAATATATCTTCTATAATAGAGATATCTCTAGTTCTAAATTCTTTTTCTAATTTTAGACATGTTTCTAATAATAATTTATCGGTTATTTCACAATACCAATCTGGAATTGACTATTAAAAAAAAAATATAATAAAAACAATATATTAAAACAAATAAAAACTTACGTTAATTATCTCCATTTGCAACTTTATAGAAAATTTATATTTGTTCACTATTGTATAAACGTCTAGTAACATATGAATAAAATAAATTGGGGAATGTTTATTTATAGTTAGATTTTAAAGGTTGGTCAAATATTTTTTTTGGTGCATATTACAATTTAGGTATTAAACAAATTTAAATAAATTAACCTTTATTAATATTTTTAATGGAAAAATTTTAATTAAATGCATATATTATTTCTTAACAAATAATGCGTAATAGAATTTAAGTAACAAAAAATTGTTTTTAAATGTCAAATGTCAATAAAAATTTTAACTAAATATTATTATATTCTCATATAGGTGTGTAATAAAATAATGCATATAGGTATTTATTTTGGTGGAAATTTTTTTAAACAAATTAATTTTTAAAATGTCAAATGTTAATAAATGCGTAATACAAAATATTTTTTAAGATGTGATATGAATAATTTAAATGTCAAGTGTATTTTAAAATAATATGTAAAATTTTTAAGATGTAAAAATTGTTTTTAAATGGAAAATTTTCAACCAAATATTATTTAATTGATATTTAATAAATTAAGTATTTATTATTATATTCTATTTAAATATGTAATAAATATTAGATATAAAAAATTGTCATTTTAATGGAAAATTTTTAACCAAATATTGAATTGACTTCGAAATGACTATTTCATTTAAAACAGGTATTCCACTCTAGTTAATAACAATTTTTAAAAAGTGTTTCTATAGCGTTCAAATCTCAGTCAAGTTATAACAATTTTTAAAAAATCCAACTTAATACTTGTACGTCACCAGACAAGGTTTATAACCTTGCAACCAGACAATTGCATCTTGCGTTACCAGTCAATGACCCAGGTAATTGCATCTTACGTCACCGGACAATGACCCAGACAATTGCATCTTACGTCACCGGACAAGGGTGCATCACCAGACAGGGTGTGTCCTATGTCACCAGACAAATCCTAGGACAATGATCTTAGGGTTACTGACTCTGCTGCGCTAGAAATGACATTTTCCAACTACTTGCGAACGTTCCTTCACCGAAAATCGGAGCTCTTGCTTGGCATGTTTCCAGTACTGCGTGCTCTGGATATGCGAGTTGGAAACCACACTCGCAGGGATAATACGCATGGTGACGTAGTAGTCCCCCATCGGCACGCTTGATTCGTAGGTATTTAACCCGTCGCTCGTCCTTACTCGCATAAGCTCTGAGATTGTGGACATTGGCGACGGATTTACTACTGAGTTGTTTGTCGATAGAGCGGGTATACCGTACAGTATGGAGTCCAGCGACAATTGCACACCTGCTTTTTCCTCCGGGCTTATTACAGTCGTGGATGACGTGGATGTGTTCAAAATTCGGCTTTGGGTGGTCAAAAATGATGAGGAGTTAGTAGTATAAAAATGAGGACTCTACCTCACTTGAAGGTCTTCTGAGGTCATTGACCTAGATTGGAGATGCATTGACCTAGAAATGAACGACCTTGAGTGCATTGACCTAGTTTTGGATGCACTTTTTGGGGGATGCATTTTTTTTTTGGGATGCACTTTTGTGGATGCATTTGTTTTGGTGGATGCGCTTTTGAGGATGCACTTTTGAGATCATTGAACTCTGATGACGTATTGTTTCAACAATGGATGTACTTCAACAATGAGAACAACCTTCTCATTCGGTAGCCGTCATCCAATTGAAGTATGAAGTGCTGATGTAAGTATAGAAATACACTTTTTTTAAAAAAATAAGAGTAAGCAGCGAGATTTGAACGCAGGTCCATATGAATGGAAGTCTATTACGCTATCCATTAGACCACGGAAGCATGTGTCTGTATAGTCAAAAAAGTTTAATGTATGAAACACAATTAATCTAATATATTGTAATGGAAAAATTTGATATGCTAATTTACATATAACATTAAGTGATTTTGAATATATGAAATTTTATTGCAAAAACAGGTTTAAAAAATTCGTTATTTCTAAACAGGTAACTACTATTTATAGATGTGTTAAACAACCATAGCACGTTAACATATTTAAAATTTTGTCAATTGATGGTTATGTGATGTAGATAATTAAATATTCAAAGCAGGTGTTTTAAAAAAAAAAAAAATACTTATTCTGTTAAAATTAATGAAAATTGATTTTATTATAAAATATTATATATGATTTTTTTAATAATAAAATTTTTAATTATTAACATTACTTGTTGAACACCCACATAAATCCGATCCATTCCAATGAAATCCTCATAAGCATCCATAGGAGACTTAATTTTCTTCAACAACCAAATACCTAGATTATTTGAAAATTTTTAAGTTTATATTTCTTGCCTTACATACATTAATAAGACATGTTAATATCATAACTCCTTTATAGAATATAAAAAATTTACCTAATCCCAAGATGTGATGACTTCCACATCCTTAAATAATTTCTGAAGGAGGATTCTCTCGGTCTCCCCACCCACGTAAATCCTCACGGCGTTCTCATAGGAGAGAATAGTTCTTACTATTCTCACCATCTCTGCTAGCGTCACCTCATTTGCCCATCTACCATTCCACTTCAACCTCCAATAGTTTGAAATATATAAATGCTCTTTTGCATCACCATTCTTATAAATCACCACTTCCTTGATTTGGTTATTTAAAATAACCAATTTTAAAGAAATTTTTACCATTTTAACTTGTTTTAAAATTTTAACTTGTGTTAAAGATGCTCAGGTGGTAAAAATATTCAAGCTTATATACCCTAATATTCGTGGATGAATACATTTTTTCTACAAATCTTTCTATCAAAAAGCTTAATTACCTATAAAAATATCCGCTCAAAAAAACTAGAACCATGAGAGTGTTTTTCAGTTAAATATGATATCTGGGATTGTTATGTAAGAATAAAAAAAAAATTCCATTAGATATAAAAATGAGAAAAATAATATTTTAATTGATACTATATGCAAATTAGCAAAATCAATAAATTTAAAAAGCGTTTGGCATGTTAATAACCTTACATCAACATATCACGGGAGAAATGAAATTTTCAGGGTTGCTATACCATTATATGGAATATATTCAAAAATATTTAGCAAAATTAATCTTGTATATAAACTACCTCATTAGCGAGAGATGTTAAAAATTTTTTTTATTAGATATTATATCTGAAAAGCAGGTGTATGAGAAACATGTTATTGAAATGGAGAGATTATCATAAAAAAGGATATAAATAAGTAGAAAAAGTTTGTCTTAGAATTAGTTGTGAATTGCTTTTAAAAGGTTTAGTGCTACAAAATGGAGAATATAATTGAGGTAAGTTTTTATATAATTATTTTTCTATTTCTTTTATTATTATTTTTTTAATTTTTATATATATATTTCTATTATTTTAATAGGATTTAAATATTGATGATTTAGATTGTGAAATCACCAATCAATATTTATATATGATGGCTAAGAAAATGGAAGAAAATTATCCACGTGTAATTAGCAATGTTTCCCTCCCTTCCCTAAACTTGGATGATTACTTGACACAGGATTTAAATGCAGAGTTTAACCCATCCTTATCAATCGATACTTTGCTTTCAGAATTGGAGGCATACTTAAATCCGTCTTCATTTGGACATTCTATTGATCAATTTAAAGACAATTCAAATCAACCAAGAGCTAATCATTTTAAAGATAATCCATCATCATCCGATCCTTCAACATCTGCTCCTTCAACATCTGCTCCTTCTAAGCAATTAATATCGCAAAGTAAAGCATTTGTTTATAAACCTGCAAGGCTTCGTCATCGAAAAATATATAAGAAACCTGCTACCAACGAGAAAAGAAAATACCGACAAAAAAAATCACTGAAGTTATAGATTTAACTAAAGAAGAAAAATGAAAAAAATCATTTTAAAAAGAAGTGTTGAAGGTAAAAAACTTTAAAAATATCATTTTTTAGATTTTTTTACTAATATATGTATTTTATTTATATTTCCAGAAGCTGCATCCTCTCTACCCCCATCGTCTGCAATCGATTTGAAGAGAAAGCATGATGAAGAAGATTTGGCATCACCATCAACAGAACATGATAATTCTAGAAATAGTATTACCGAAGATTCTCATCCAAGCTGTGTGTCCATCTCTCCATCAGAAGAAGAAAGCAATAACTGGATAGCAGTTACTTGTTTCGCTAACAGAGTATTTGCAGGTAGATTACTAAATAATGAAAATATTAAAGATATTTCAATTTTTTTTGAACATAAAAAACAATTAGTATACAAAAAAATTATGGAGTACTTATCTTTACATAACTCAATTAAAATTTCACTAGGTTTAAAATGTGATTTCATAATAAAAAAAGGTGATATGGAAATTATCGATAATTTTCACTTTGTGTTAAAACTTGTTCATTACGATCAAGCCTCTGATTTTAACACATGGTATTATGATTCATTAACTAATTTTAACACTCGCTTGGAAGAGTTTCAACAAAGAGGATCTAATGCTGCTTTAGATAAAATAGTATGTTTAGAATTGAATATAGCAAAATTCGATCCAATGAAAGGTGGAACCTATATTGCTTTACCGAAGAAAATTTCAGATAAAAAAGCATGCATTAATATTAGGAATAATGATGATTTTTGCTTTGCTTATTGTCTTTTAGCTCATTTTTTCCCAGTCGGCAAAAACAACGAAAGAGTAACAAAGTATCCTCAAAACTTTTATGATTTATTTAACTTCGAGGGTATTGAATTTCCCGTGAAATTAAAAGATATCCCCAAAATTGAAAAAAACAATGACTTTTCGGTAAATGTATATGGCTTATCAGATTCAAATCTTGT
This sequence comes from Chrysoperla carnea, assembly GCF_905475395.1. Lineage (NCBI taxonomy): Eukaryota > Metazoa > Arthropoda > Insecta > Neuroptera > Chrysopidae > Chrysoperla > Chrysoperla carnea. The sequence goes on from NC_058341.1 coordinate 71,942,325, forward strand.
AAATGGTCCATTATATTTTATTAGGCAGAAAAGACAACATCACATAAATTTACTAATGATTAACGATGAAACTAAATACCACTATTGTTTAATTAAAAATCTTTCGAGGCTTTGTTCATCTCAAAAGACAAAGCATAGGAATCCAAAAATCTTCTGTGATAGATGTCTTCAGCATTTTAATATAAAACAAAAGTATGAAGAACACTTGGAGTTGTGTGAAAATATTAATAATGTAAAAATTGTTTTTCCCTCGGAAAAAGACTCTATTTTGGAATTTAAAATTTATAAAAATAAACAATTTCTCGAGTATGTCATTTATGCTGATACTGAGGCATTCCTACCAAAAATGGAGGTAGACATTAATAACCCCAACACTTCATATTTTCAACATCACATTGTATATTCTATTGCGCTCCTAGTCGTTTGCTCTCGCGATTCTACGAAAAATAAATATTATTCGCATACAGGCCCGGATGCTGGTAAATGGTTTGTTGATAAATTAAAAGAGATTTTAGATGAAATTGAAATAGTATATAAAACCATTGTCCCGATAGAAATGACTGATGAGGATGAGGCATTATTTCAAGCATCGACAATTTGTCATATTTGCGAGAAACCATTTCTGGAGGGGGAGATCAAGCATAGGGATCATGATCATTTAATGCACACGTTCCGAACAAGCCCGACTTCGAAACTAAACTCGAATTACCGTGGCTCAAGCCATGAGGGATGTAATCTTAATTTCACGCTTCCAAATTTCGTACCAGTATTTTTTCATAACGGTTCACGATATGATTTTAATTTTTTTATTGGGGAAATGGGGTATGATGATGGGGATATTCATGCAATCCCTATAAACAGTGAACGCTACATCTCTTTTTCTAAAAAAATGAATTCGTTATATGTTAGGTTTATAGATTCTTGTAGATTTATGCAAAGTTCCCTTGATAGTCTAGTAAAAAATTTGGATGATAATCAATTTCAAATTCTTGAAAGTCAATTCGGAGAAAACCATCCACATCTTGATTTATTAAAAAAAAAAGGTATTTTTCCATATGATTATGTGACTGGCTTTGAAAAATTGGAGGAAACTTCTTTACCCAAACAAGCTGATTTTTTCAATCAATTAACCGATAGTGGGATAACTGATGAAGAATATGAACATGCGAAAAATGTTTGGGAAAAATTTAACATAGAAACTTTGGGCGAATACTCGGATATTTATTTAAAATGCGATGTTTTGCTTTTGGCATGTGTATTCGGAAATTTTCGAAAGGTTTGCTACTCTACATATGGTCTTGACGCATCTTGTTACTATACAATACCTGGGCTGACCTTTGACGCGATGCTAAAATTTACAAAAGTAAAGTTGGAATTAATTAGAGATATTAATATTTTTAACTTTGTAGAAGCATCTATTAGGGGTGGTTTAACCATATCAGTAAAAAGATATGCTGAAGCCAATAATCCCTACATGCAGAATTATAATCCTAATTTACCGGAAAGTTATATTGTTTATTTGGATGCAAATAATCTCTATGGATTAGCCATGTCTCAACCTCTTCCATTATGTGATTTTAAATTTCTATCTCCTCAAGAAATACAGGATTTTAATATTCATACCGATGTTAATGGAGAGTATGGCTATTTACTAGAGGTTGACATTAACTATCCACAAGATTTACATGAAGCACATAACGACTTCCCCTTTTTACCAGAACATCGGGTAATAAATAAACAAAAAAAGTTGGTAACAACTTTTTACAATAAACAAAAATATATTTTACATCTAAAAAATTTGCAACAAGCCCTAAAGTATGGATTAGAATTAACAGCCAAACACAGAATCTTGCGTTTTCGTCAATCATTGTGGTTGAAAAAGTATATAGATTTGAATACAGAGAAAAGGATGAATGCAAGAAATTCATTTGAAAAAGATTTCTTCAAACTCATGAACAACGCAATGTTTGGTAAAACCATGGAATCTGTACGCAAAAGACGTAAATGTAAATTAGTTACAAAATATGAGGGGAAAAATGGGGTTCGTAATTTAATAAGTAGCCCATATTGTAAAAAATTTACAGTTATTGGGGAAAATTTGGTAGTTATTGAATTAAAACAGTCTGAAATAAAAAGTGATAAACCACTTATAGTAGGTGCATGTACTCTTGAACAATCCAAATATCCGATGTTTGAATTCCATCATGGTGGTATGACTAAATGGAGTAAAAACATTTGGCTTATGTATTCAGATACTGATAGCTTTGTTTATCATATAATTATACAAGATCCGCAAAATGAGAAAAACATTTATGAAATAATTCGGGAGCATATTGATTTGTTCGATACATCGGATTACCCCGAAAACAATATTTATAATATTCCGAGAGCCAATAAGAAAGTTTTAGGCTGTTTTAAAGATGAAACTAATGGTGAAATAATAACTCACTTTTGTTCATTAAAAGCAAAAATGTACTCATTTAAATTGGAATCTGATGTTATTACGAAAAAAGCAAAGGGGGTTGCTAGAGCTTGTTTAAAAAAAATAACGTTTGAGGATTATGTGAATACTCTGTTTAGCGAAGAAGGTGGTGCTTTATATAGTGATATGTATAGAATTCAAAGCAAAAAATTTAAACTATATACAATAAAGCAGATTAAAAAAACTCTTTCTTCAAATGATAAACGTGTAGTATTAGAAAATAAAATTAATACATTAGCTGTAGGTCATAAGGATATTGTAACACATTTATAAAAAATTGTTATATATTTGTATGAAAAATTGTTATATATATTTGTATGAAAAATAGAGGAGATTGCAAATAAAACACTTAATTAAAAAAACTTGTTTATTTATTTATTTATGACTACATCTTTTTATAATAAATTTTCATTAGGAATCCATTCTAAATTTTCGAAACCAAGAAATTTCACTAAGGACTTTTTCCCTCTCTGTTTCAAAATTTTTTCAACTAAATATATATCTGGATAATTTGTCTTCAATAATTCATATTGGTAAAATGATCCAAGAATGGGATTTCCACTCAAATCTTCAAGTAAGTAAGTATATGGATGTGTAGATTGAACTTTGATAATTTTGAAAACCTCCATAGTCCAATTTGGGTTGTATTTCTTTTCAAATATATGTTTGTATTTGGATATGCGTACAAAATCACCAACAGAAAATTTTTTTTTTTCATTTTTTTGGTTGGATGGTTGATTATTATAAGCAGTTTTTAATAATTCCTCCTCATGTGCTTTAGTAACTTCACTTGGTGGCATAGCTATTGTCCGATGTGTTTTATTGTTATAAACTGCAACCATTTTTTGAAGAATATCAACCCACTTGTATGATCCATTAAGTGAAAATTGTTTATATAACATATTTTTCAATGTTCTATTGAAACGTTCTATAATTGCACATTTTTTTGTAGAATAACTCGGATAAATATTAATTTTATACTTTTTCATTAACTTTAGAAAATGTGAATTGAAGAATTCTTTCCCTTGATCAACATGTAAATTCTTTGGTGGGGTAGTTCTTTTTAGAATTTTTTTGAATGCAACTGTCACTTCCTTCCCAGTTTTTGTTTTCAGCGGTTCACAATAAGCAAATTTAGAAAAGCAATTTATAACAGTAAGTATATAATTAAAATTTTTATTTTCTTTCGAATAATTCCTAACCTCAATCAAATCAGCCTCGAATAAATCATCTAATCCAAATAGTTTATATTTACGTCTAGAAAAGTTTACTCTGGCAGGTTTATGAATTTCATTTACAATTTCTGATTTTTCCATTATACACTGATTAAATGCAATGTTATTTATAATTTTATACAATAAATTAACAATTAATATTAAAAATATCGCATATGAAGCATATGTATTCAGGTTGACATTCATTCTGATAATAATTTAACCGTTAACGATTTGTTTTATAAATAGAGAAAAATTAAGCTATAATACCACGCCCTCTCAATTCTGATAAAATGCTTATTATCTCATTTTCTAAGCCTGAATTTCCAGCGAGCTTTTCCGAATTTAAAAGCTTAAGACGTTGTATTAATTTATTTGGATCAGTGTAATAAATTACTTTTGGCTTATGCAAGCTACGGTATGATATCCCCTCGCCTTCATGAAACAATTTTGAAATAATATCACGATATTTATTACTTCGTTCACCAGAAATTTGACCATTGCTCTTAAATTTTTTACGATGTACATTTGTTAGCTGAAGTATATGTTTATATGTTTCTAGATCTGCTTCATCATAATTTTGAGATTTTTTCTTGAATAATAATTCACAAAGCCCTTCAGTTAGCTGAAACATTTTTCCGTTAAGCTTCATATAGTCATTTTGAAAATCAACACTTGAATTTCCTATTTTCCATTCATCTTTCTCTCTACTAACACCAAAAATGTATTTTTTATCTTTTGAATTTAAATATTTTTGCATATATTTAAGTACATTGGGGCCATATTTTGCTTCTAATGATGGGTCATCCTCTTTTTTAATGTCTAATATTTCTCTTTCATTTTTTATTTCATCTTTGATTAAAGGAGTTTTGGTTATTTTTTCAGATAACTCATTAATCGGCTGTATAATGGGTTTGTATAGTGTTTGTAAATTTTGTTCCAATCTCTGCTCGCCACGTTTCAATAATAAATATTTGGCTCTTATATTTTTTCTGGCACTAATTATCCTGTGTTTAATTTGTCGTTCCTTTTCTATTTTTTCATCCATTCTGAACAACTAACGATTTACATCTGATGCAGTTTAACCAACATCTTATGTATTTATAATTATATACTTATCAAACCCACACCTATATCGTCCATTATTTAATTCAGACTCCTTATCGATAACAATAAAACCATATTTATTCTTCCAGCATTCGCCACAAAGTGTACAAAATTTTTCAAAACTCATATCACCAATAACATGATTATCGAAAACATGTCTTAGATTCAATGTATCTTGTTTTAATAAAATAATCACATTACAATTGTCACGTAAATTTTGTTTATGTGCTGCAGAATATGTTTGAATAAGAAAAAACATATCCAATTTTTTATGTCTCCCTCTTGAGTAATAGTTTTTAATTACTTCTTGATCTGAATTAGCATTCACATCATCAAAAATCACTAACGAATTGGGTTTTACATCTTCAGATGTTGGAAATGATAATATATCATTAGTCATATACATAGTGATAGGCTTTAATGGTTCGATAACATCTTTCAACAATTTATATTTCGGTTGATCAATAGTTTTAGAATAAATGTATATATTTTCAAAGCTTACACCATGTTTTTCAAAAATAAGTGATAACAAAATATTTGTTTTGCCTCCACCGCTAGGTCCCGCAATCAAAACTCTCAACTGATTTGGAAATAATTTTCCATGTCGCCTTCTTCCAGATTGGTTTTGCTCATCAAAATTCTCAACTTTTAATTTTGATGGTTGCTGCACGGTCTTCATGGTATAAATGTATAAAAGCGCCTCACAACAATCATTTTATATTATTCTCCATTGGTATGCGAGAGTGTATAGATGTTGCGCTATAAGGGAGGAGGTTTGCTTAATAAATTAATTAACAAATTACCATTTGAAGCTCATATTCCTGGTTATCAATATTGTGGGCCTGGTACCAAATTGCAAAAAAAAATTAGAGAGAGGTGTTAAAGGCATTAACAAATTGGATGAATTTTGCAAATTTCATGATATTGCCTATGATACGTATACAGATATAAACAAGAGACACGAAGCGGATAAAATTTTAGCAGAACAAGCTTGGAGTAGAGTTAAAAGTAAAGACGCCAACTGGAGGGAAAAAGCTGCTGCCTGGGCTGTTACTAATATTATGAAGGGTAAAGTAAAAACTGGATCCGGTTTAAAAACAAAGAAAAAAACCAATGTTGAAACAAAAAAAGGAGGAAAGTTACTAATTGGTAAAAAGAAAATTGAAAAATCAAAGAAAAAGATTAAAAGAATTATACCAACTAGAAAAATTGGAGGTGCTCTTCCATTAGCTCTAATCCCTGTAATTGCAGGTGCAGTGACAGCAGTATTAGGCGGCGTTAAAACTGTAAATGATATAAGAAATTCTAAAAAAGCATTAGAAGAAACTATACGTCACAATAAAAAATTGGAAGAATCAGCTGTTAAAGGGCGGGGTTTTTATTTAAGACCATATCAAAAGAAGAAGAAACCTTAAGATTACTACAGAAATTACCGATTCGAGCATTAACTGATTTAGAATTGGATAGTTTTGGTAAAAAATATATTAAACACTTTAGGGGTGTATACATGCGAAATACCCTACCAAAAAAACCTTTACAAAGAGAATGTGCTATAGTAAATCTTGCTAGTTCATCATCAAGAGGATCTCACTGGATTTGCTTCTTCAAGAAAAACTCTAAAATATATTATTTTGATAGTTATGGAGATGTACCCCCACCACTTGAAATAATAACTTATCTAGGAAAAAATATTCTATATAACTATAACAGTTTTCAAAAAAGCGGATCAATTTGTGGACACCTTTGTCTAGCATTTTTACTATTTATTACAAATACTTAATATGGCATACACATTATCCTTAAAAGGTAATCAATCGGAATTAAAGCAAAATTTTTTCCCTCCAATTCAGCTAGATGGTAATTATTCTTGCGGATTGGTGAGCTTCATTGCATTCAACACAATCCCAAACATTAGCGATTTCAACAACCATTTTAAATATGGTAGCACATCATTTTATGTGCCTACAGGTAGTTATGAAATGGATGCACTTATTAAACTACTTGAAGGAGAATTTCCCTCAATCAAGTTTACCGTAAACTTAAATACATACCAAATTGACATTAAAGGAAAATACACCATTCATTTCGAAGTAGAAAATACAATTGCAAAAGTATTTGGTTTTTCGAAAAAAGTATTAAAACCAGATATTAAGCACACATCTGATTTACCAATTGAAATAAGTGTTGTAAACACAATTCGAATATTATGTAATATTGTGGAAAATGCCTTTTTTCAAGATCAAAAACTTCCAATAATACACGAATCTCCAATAGTGGTAGAAAGTGGCTATCGCATTGTGGACATTCCTAGTGAAATAATATATTTACCCGTGAACACTAAGGAAATAACTCAGTTGATTGTCAACCTTGTAGATCAAGAGAATCGTCCTATAAATTTGAGAGGGGAAGAAATTCTTGTAAGATTACATCTAAGAAAAGATGATTAAGTTTAATAATTCTAATAAATATCTAACTTCACCAAAAAAATGTATCATTAAGAAAAAAGTGGTTAAACGTGAAACACGGCTGTTGAAAGAAAACATAGATTATTTAAAATCAATTGGATTAAAAGTTTTAAAACAATGAATAACAACATTTTAAACTTATCAGAGAAGGTGCATTTTGATAATGAAATAACATCAAAAGAGTTGATAAGTTATGCACCCTACAGCGGTAGTAGTTTATCACATGGAAGTAGTATACGAATTGGGATTCAAAATAAGGATGCAATATTATTATTATGCGAATCAGACCTTCTAATAGAAGGAACTATTAAAAAAGCAGATGGTACAAACATTACTTCAGCACTCATAAACAATGGAATTGCCCACCTATTTGAAGTTATATCTTATAAAATGAATGAACAAGTAATTTGTACAGTATACAACCCTGGTGTTGCTTCAACATTAAATGGCTTAGCCTTGCTTACATCGGATCAGGTTAGGGGTTTATCAAATGCTTCATGGATTTCTGATGGTCAATTGGATGGAACAAAGTTAAATTCAACAAAAGATGGCCAATTTCTGTTTACTATACCTCTATCTCTACTACTTCCATTTTTTGCTACATATAAGAAAATTATAACCAACACCAAGCATGAGCTTGTTCTCGTGCGATCACGTAATGATGCAAATAGTGTGAAAAGTGATTCGGAAATAAATATTGATATTACAAAAATAGTGTGGAGAGTACCCACAATTCATCTTAATGATGTTGCAAGATTACACTTGTTGGATTTAATAAAGCGCAATGTAACAGTTGATGTGGCCTTCCGAAGCTATGATTTAGTTACATACCCCACTCTACCAACAACACATAAACATTCATGGATGGTGAAATCAACAAATAATCTTAATGCTCCACGTTATGTTATTTTTGCTATGCAGACTGATAGGATAGATGATTTTAAGAAAAATAATCAAATATTCGATTTTAACGATCTAACTTCTATTCGCCTATTTCTAAATGAGCGTCAGTTTCCAGCTCAAGATGTTTTTTTCCAAAATTCAGGAGGATTTGCAACACTTTACGATATGTATCTCAGATTTAAATCATCTTACAATAACCAAGAAAAATCTTATGAGAAACCGTTATTTGATATCAAAGATTTTATGAGATATACGCCTATTGTATGCATTGATTGTTCACGACAAAATGAAATTATTACAACAAACTCTGTAGATATTCGCATTGATTTTGAATGTAAAAAAGCTATACCTGATAAAACAACTGCTTATGTGCTATTAATTTCTGATTCACTTTTCGAATTTCAAATGCAAACAGGGGATATTAAGAGGATAATATAAATAGCTTGTAATACGGATATAAATTAGTTTAAAAATGAGCATGCACAAGTTCGGTTACCACAAACTGGATAAAAAAACAGAGAATAAATTTTTTGGGTTAAGTGTTCGAATGAATGATTTAAAAATGGAAATCGATAGGCATAAAGCAGATATCAAAGAACTAAACAAAAATATGATGACTCAATTGGAGGAAGAGAGAAACCATATCAAAAATTTAGAGCATCAATTGAATAAAGAACGTGATAGTACCATAACAACATTAAGTAAATTAACTGGAAATATGAAGGGAAGCATCTTTAAAACAATGGCTGAATTAAATACAGATTTGAAGAATGATCTACTAAAATCTATAAATGAAATTAAAGATGAAATTTCTCATTCAAAAAAAGATATCCATTCGTTACGAAGTAGTATAGATACATTAAAAGAAAAAGATATTAATGCAATGTTGAATAGTATATCCATTTTACAGAAAATGTCTATTGATTTAGATAATTCTCTTTAAAATCTTGCCTACCTTCAAACAGTTAGTGCTAAGGATTTTTCAGAGAAAAATAAAAAGTTACATGAAGAAGTGGCTGGTATGGCTTTTCTAAATAAATTAAAGGTCATTCCATAGGTTTTTAGATGTTAATAATAATTTTATTTATCAATATTTTTGTTACATATAAATATTTGTATACATTTTAAAGCAATAAAGAATTTTTTTAAACAATTTTTTTTTATATTTTAATCTACTTCATCCTCGAATCCACTATCATTACTGTCATATTCCAGATTTATATGTGATATTGGTGCAAACAGTTTTCTCTTGATAATGCGTTTTTCCTCATTATTTGAAAATAGTTTCTCAACACGGTATTTCTCATAAAATAACAATGGACGTCTCCGTATAGATGATAGAAGTAGCATATCCTCATCTCCACTTTCTGGGTATGAAAATTGATATAGCGATAACAACTCACCCAATTCTTGTTCTTCAATTGTTTTCAATATGGGATTGTATTTTTTAATTAAATTAATATAATATTTAAAATCACCATTAGTTCTTAATATTGAAAATAGATGGGGGTGATGATATAAAACATAGTCATACATTGTATCGAAATTACGGAGTTTTTCCAATATTATAACAAATTCTCTCTCATATTCTTGAAATTTTCTAACGCTCTCATCAATTCTATAAAAAAAATGTATTTTAAAAATATGAATGTAATATTACATATATAAAAAATCTTACATTTTTAAAGTGGTAATAGCACTCATCTTAAGTAGACTCACAACTTTAATTTCTAAGCATGAGATGGGGTTAATCAAGTAATATGTCTCGCTTATGTAGTAGATATTTATCCATATATGATTGACTTCATTTACATATAACTCCGATAGATGGTGGAGAGGGTTCTCATATTCACTATATATTCTTATCTTTTTTAATTCAAAAATTATTACTCAGTAAGCAACCTAAAACCGTAAAACGTTAACAATGGCTCAAAAGCAGGTTGATCAATATTATCTAAATATGAAAAATGATGTATTGTTAAAATCTTTAATTCGGATGAATAAATGTGGAACAAAGTTTATTATTATTGGAATTTCTCCTTTTGATTTATCAAATATATTACAAATTAGAACACATCGTGGTCAATTTATAAATTTTACTAAATCGCAATGGATACAACTCTTAAATAATCAACAAATTATTTTGGATTATATAAATAATATAAATAACTTTCTGGTGGATATTGTAATTGGTGATGTTAATATTTCTGCTCATGATGGTTATAACCAGAAATTAATCAAGTTTTCATCGGGTAATTCTACTATCTTTCTGGGTGATGGAACAATTAAAAAGATGTTTAAGGCGGAAAAAATTATTGACGTTCAATTTTCAATATTGGAATCATTAAATATTCCTGGTTATATGCAAATGGTGAGAAATAATTTCCTGGGAGAGGAAAACTCACAAGCACAATTTGGAAATTGGCTACCAAATATTTCATCGGTGATTGCACAGGAAAAAAATCTACTATTGAAGAAATTTTTATTGGAATTGGTAATGGACTATCCAGAACTTATGGAAAAAAATCTACAAACTTCACCTCTTACCTTAAATTATTATATTGATTATTAATATGTTTTGTATTATTATTTTAAATAAATGTAATCTGAAAAAAAACAGGTTTTTTTTTTTGTAATTAAAAATATCCATCTTCCATTTTATTTATTTATTTATTTTTTTTTTTTTTAAACATATAAAATTTATGAAAAAACATACAAAAAAAAAGTAAAAAATTGAGGTAAATGATATAAAAAAAAAACAATAATTTAAACTTCATACATAGCATCAGATTGATTTCTCAATCTGTTAATGATGCTGTATGGGAGGAAATCCATACTCCTGAGTATTTCTTCCCCCATGGAGATTAGTGCTTGTTCCCCCTCATGAATTGTTCTTCTATAATCAAATGAAATTATTTGAAATATTATGTAATATTTAAAAAAATTAATCTATAAAAAACTTACGTTACATTTCCGTACTCCGATAATTGTCTCTCGGTGTTATTTGCTCCATCATCATTTGATTTGCTAGTGTAAAGAGAAAAGATTATTTTTTAAATTGTTTAGAAATTATTTTTAAATAATCACATGAATAGAAACTTACGGAAGTTTATCCATATTATAAATTATATAAATGTAATTAAAAAAACTTAATGCAATTAATACTGTGTTTACAACAATTAACACTTTAAAGTATTCCATTTTTTTTTTTTTTTTTTAGCAAACTGTTTGAAGTCAAGATTGAAAGTGAATGCTGAAAGTTTTTCGATTTTTAAATCTAGCTTTGGAGAGGCGTATACAAATTTGAAGAGTAAGCATAAATTAAAGTATGTGGTAATCAATATACTTCATTGTTCGTAGCATTTAAAAAATTGATTATTTTCTTTATGTTAAAAAAATATATCCAAATTTAAAGGATGATAATATCATGTCTGTGAAGGGTTACAAATGATTATAGATGGTAGTCAAAAATTAATAGAACACCTTATTCGATCCTCTTAAAAAAAAAAACTTTGTATTGAATAGTATATATTACATAAGTTGAATATCACATATATAGTGTATTTCAAATAAAACGAAATAGCTTATTTCCAATGTTTCTCTTCTACTTAATATTGAGTATATAAGAAATATATGTAGGGAAAAATAATTATTCGCATACAGGCCCGGATGCTGGTAAATGGTTTCTCGCAAATATGACAAATTGTCGATGCTTGAAATAATGCCTCATCCTCATCAGTCATTTCTATCGGGACAATGGTTTTATATACTATTTCAATTTCATCTAAAATCTCTTTTAATTTATCAACAAACCATTTACCAGCATCCGGGCCTGTATGCGAATAATATTTATTTTTCGTAGAATCGCGAGAGCAAACGACTAGGAGCGCAATAGAATATACAATGTGATGTTGAAAATATGAAGTGTTGGGGTTATTAATGTCTACCTCCATTTTTGGTAGGAATGCCTCAGTATCAGCATAAATGACATACTCGAGAAATTGTTTATTTTTATAATTTTTAAATTCCAAAATAGAGTCTTTTTCCGAGGGAAAAACAATTTTTACATTATTAATATTTTCACACAACTCCAAGTGTTCTTCATACTTTTGTTTTATATTAAAATGCTGAAGACATCTATCACAGAAGATTTTTGGATTCCTATGCTTTGTCTTTTGAGATGAACAAAGCCTCGAAAGATTTTTAATTAAACAATAGTGGTATTTAGTTTCATCGTTAATCATTAGTAAATTTATGTGATGTTGTCTTTTCTGCCTAGTAAAATATAATGGACCATTTACAAGATTTGAATCTGATAAGCCATATACATTTACCGAAAAGTCATTGTTTTTTTCAATTTTGGGGATATCTTTTAATTTCACGGGAAATTCAATACCCTCGAAGTTAAATAAATCATAAAAGTTTTGAGGATACTTTGTTACTCTTTCGTTGTTTTTGCCGACTGGGAAAAAATGAGCTAAAAGACAATAAGCAAAGCAAAAATCATCATTATTCCTAATATTAATGCATGCTTTTTTATCTGCAATTTTCTTCGGTAAAGCAATATAGGTTCCACCTTTCATTGGATCGAATTTTGCTATATTCAATTCTAAACATACTATTTTATCTAAAGCAGCATTAGATCCTCTTTGTTGAAACTCTTCCAAGCGAGTGTTAAAATTAGTTAATGAATCATAATACACCATGTGTTAAAATCAGAGGCTTGATCGTAATGAACAAGTTTTAACACAAAGTGAAAATTATCGATAATTTCCATATCACCTTTTTTTATTATGAAATCACATTTTAAACCTAGTGAAATTTTAATTGAGTTATGTAAAGATAAGTACTCCATAATTTTTTTGTATACTAATTGTTTTTATGTTCAAAAAAAATTGAAATATCTTTAATATTTTCATTATTTAGTAATCTACCTGCAAATACTCTGTTAGCGAAACAAGTAACTGCTATCCAGTTATTGCTTTCTTCTTCTGATGGAGAGATGGACACACAGCTTGGATGAGAATCTTCGGTAATACTATTTCTAGAATTATCATGTTCTGTTGATGGTGATGCCAAATCTTCTTCATCATGCTTTCTCTTCAAATCGATTGCAGACGATGGGGGTAGAGAGGATGCAGCTTCTGGAAATATAAATAAAATACATATATTAGTAAAAAAATCTAAAAAATGATATTTTTAAAGTTTTTTACCTTCAACACTTCTTTTTAAAATGATTTTTTTCATTTTTCTTCTTTAGTTAAATCTATAACTTCAGTGATTTTTTTTTGTCGGTATTTTCTTTTCTCGTTGGTAGCAGGTTTCTTATATATTTTTCGATGACGAAGCCTTGCAGGTTTATAAACAAATGCTTTACTTTGCGATATTAATTGCTTAGAAGGAGCAGATGTTGAAGGAGCAGATGTTGAAGGATCGGATGATGATGGATTATCTTTAAAATGATTAGCTCTTGGTTGATTTGAATTGTCTTTAAATTGATCAATAGAATGTCCAAATGAAGACGGATTTAAGTATGCCTCCAATTCTGAAAGCAAAGTATCGATTGATAAGGATGGGTTAAACTCTGCATTTAAATCCTGTGTCAAGTAATCATCCAAGTTTAGGGAAGGGAGGGAAACATTGCTAATTACACGTGGATAATTTTCTTCCATTTTCTTAGCCATCATATATAAATATTGATTGGTGATTTCACAATCTAAATCATCAATATTTAAATCCTATTAAAATAATAGAAATATATATATAAAAATTAAAAAAATAATAATAAAAGAAATAGAAAAATAATTATATAAAAACTTACCTCAATTATATTCTCCATTTTGTAGCACTAAACCTTTTAAAAGCAATTCACAACTAATTCTAAGACAAACTTTTTCTACTTATTTATATCCTTTTTTATGATAATCTCTCCATTTCAATAACATGTTTCTCATACACCTGCTTTTCAGATATAATATCTAATAAAAAAAATTTTTAACATCTCTCGCTAATGAGGTAGTTTATATACAAGATTAATTTTGCTAAATATTTTTGAATATATTCCATATAATGGTATAGCAACCCTGAAAATTTCATTTCTCCCGTGATATGTTGATGTAAGGTTATTAACATGCCAAACGCTTTTTAAATTTATTGATTTTGCTAATTTGCATATAGTATCAATTAAAATATTATTTTTCTCATTTTTATATCTAATGGAATTTTTTTTTTATTCTTACATAACAATCCCAGATATCATATTTAACTGAAAAACACTCTCATGGTTCTAGTTTTTTTGAGCGGATATTTTTATAGGTAATTAAGCTTTTTGATAGAAAGATTTGTAGAAAAAATGTATTCATCCACGAATATTAGGGTATATAAGCTTGAATATTTTTACCACCGGAGCATCTTTAACACAAGTTAAAATTTTAAAACAAGTTAAAATGGTAAAAATTTCTTTAAAATTGGTTATTTTAAATAACCAAATCAAGGAAGTGGTGATTTATAAGAATGGTGATGCAAAAGAGCATTTATATATTTCAAACTATTGGAGGTTGAAGTGGAATGGTAGATGGGCAAATGAGGTGACGCTAGCAGAGATGGTGAGAATAGTAAGAACTATTCTCTCCTATGAGAACGCGGGGAGGATTTACGTGGGTGGGGAGACCGAGAGAATCCTCCTTCAGAAATTATTTAAGGATGTGGAAGTCATCACATCTTGGGATTAGGTAAATTTTTTATATTCTATAAAGGAGTTATGATATTAACATGTCTTATTAATGTATGTAAGGCAAGAAATATAAACTTAAAAATTTTCAAATAATCTAGGTATTTGGTTGTTGAAGAAAATTAAGTCTCCTATGGATGCTTATGAGGATTTCATTGGAATGGATCGGATTTATGTGGGTGTTCAACAAGTAATGTTAATAATTAAAAATTTTATTATTAAAAAAATCATATATAATATTTTATAATAAAATCAATTTTCATTAATTTTAACAGAATAAGTATTTTTTTTTTTTAAAACACCTGCTTTGAATATTTAATTATCTACATCACATAACCATCAATTGACAAAATTTTAAATATGTTAACGTGCTATGGTTGTTTAACACATCTATAAATAGTAGTTACCTGTTTAGAAATAACGAATTTTTTAAACCTGTTTTTGCAATAAAATTTCATATATTCAAAATCACTTAATGTTATATGTAAATTAGCATATCAAATTTTTCCATTACAATATATTAGATTAATTGTGTTTCATATATTAAACTTTTTTGACTATACAGACACATGCTTCCGTGGTCTAGTGGATAGCGTAATAGACTTCCATTCATATGGACCTGCGTTCAAATCTCGCTGCTTACTCTTGTTTTTTTAAAAAAGTGTATTTCTATACTTACATCAGCACTTCATACTTCAATTGGATGACGGCTACCGAATGAGAAGGTTGTTCTCATTGTTGAAGTACATCCATTGTTGAAACAATACGTCATCAGAGTTCAATGATCTCAAAAGTGCATCCTCAAAAGCGCATCCACCAAAACAAATGCATCCACAAAAGTGCATCCCAAAAAAAAAATGCATCCCCCAAAAAGTGCATCCAAAACTAGGTCAATGCACTCAAGGTCGTTCATTTCTAGGTCAATGCATCTCCAATCTAGGTCAATGACCTCAGAAGACCTTCAAGTGAGGTAGAGTCCTCATTTTTATACTACTGGAGTTGTCCACTAAATCCGATGGCGCTCTTACAAAGCCCTCGAAAAACTTCTTCACGCTCGAAATCAGTGTCCCATCGTATGATGCGCTACACCAGGTACTTTCTACTAGTTTCTGATAGAAACTTTCCCACCCAGCAAATTCTTTCATGTTCGGTTGGTATAATTGATGCATTGCCTTTATCATGGCAAATACAATCTTCTTGAGGGGTTTCTGTTTCCTCTTCAATTGCCGCTTTATACTTGGCAATGAGAACATCAAGGACTTCGGAAAGTCAAAAGGTGTCGAAAATGTTAAAAGACACGTTTTAAAAATATATGAAGTGTGATAGTATATGTTATACCATCAATGTTGTCGCTGTCACTATCCTCACTTTCCACCATTTTCCTTTTCTTTGTTATTGGTATTGCTTGAGAACATTCAACTTCGGATTCACTATGGTTTGATTCACTGTGGATTTTGTCTGCCATTGTAGAATAGTGTTTTATTGTTGGTAAATTGTTAATGCACACTAAATCACCGTTTGAAGAATTGTCAAGATAATTCATTACATTTCACTTCATTCCGCGCAATTACAATGTCGTCACATTACCTCCCCGGGCCAGAAAACAAAATGTGTGGGAACGAACTAAGAATAATTGGAATTTTGGTTATCGATTCCTAGTAATAATGGTGTGTCCTAGGAGCCTCAGTTTGTATAATCTCATTTAAGACAGCCTCTGTAGCTCCATATATTTCATTTCTTTGTTGCGCATTTCTAGCAATCTCAACACACTATTTTTCACAGATTTTCAAGTTTATTTGTTGAGACACACATCATATAATCTGATAGTTAGTTATAAGTTCAATTTAATGTTTATTCACAAATACTACCGTTACTAAGTAACAGCAACGATTAATTATTCTTACTTCGGAAATTATTAATTATTTCAGATGTAAGAGCAACCTCTTACAGACATAACTACCACCCTTATGTAAAAATGATTTTATTTGTTCGCGAGAGCTTATCATTGCAAAAAAAACAAGCTTCCAAATGACTTTTTTTCCAACACATGTACATTTCTTTAGAAATTTTTTGAAATAACGAATATTTAGACAACAGTATTTGAACCATTTTTCTAAATTTTTTAAATTATTTGTCTTTTTTAAAATATTCACAACTTCCCTCATTTTTTTCACTATCTGCTTACTTCGCTCAATACCACAATCCATTTTTTTATCTATTTACACACGTCGTCTACAGTGTTTCAAGAGAAAATAGCTTATACTCTTTACAATATTCAATATTTATACTTTTTATCTAAACCCCAATTTAAAAAAAAGAAAATTTTTTTTCAAAATCATTTATTAATTATATAATTTATTACATAAAATATAAGTATATAATTTATTACAAATGCGTACTATACAAATAATAGTATATAATTCCATTTTGTCTTTGTAATGTCTTTGTGTTCTGTTGTAGATTTTGTTTGGGCAGATAAATAAAGAGATCACATTACTTAGCGGTATAAAAGTACTTCTGTATTTATTATTTATTAATTAACAATTTATATACTAATTATGCATTTGAGTCAGCAATAAATATTACATCATACATTTTATTTACAACACGCACCCATAATTAGAACATAAATTTAAAATAATATAATAATGATTACGTATATAATAATTTTGTGAACAAAACGAAAATAATTCAAATAATTATCGATAATGTCACAAAATATGATGACATGATGTCAGCTTACGCAGGTGGATGTTTTGCTGCCCTCTTCTTGATTTTCTTGACATGTTGCCTGTAGATACAGTACAACAGCTCAATTACGTTAACGGCACAGATGATGTATAAGCAGATTAGCATCTCAGTATTCTGCACCACCACTGCATCTTGAATCACCACATTATTATTAACATTCCCAGTGGTGTCCACTGTTTTCTTTTCTTCTGAACTTTGTGTCGTACCCATAATTATGCTTTGATACAACTAAGTGAAGTGTTAAAAATTATAAATTATTTGTCCAATTTATATACTACAAATTTGCAATGTCAGTAGATAATTTATAATAACCCCAATTTGATGTTGCAGTAATTATGTTTTTCTTGGTGACGCCTTTAGTTAACGAATCAGCGCACATTTCTTTTGAAGGCAAAAACTTAATGACTATAGTTTCATCATTAACCTTTTCACGTAAATGATGGTATCTTAGATCAATGTGCTTAGTTCTTGGTCTAAACCCATCATTTAATGCCAACTTTATTGCGCTCTGGTTGTCGCAATATAACACAGTCGGTTCAATCATTGTATTTTCAATTTCACCCATAAGCTGCCTCATCCATATAGTTGTCCGTAATGCGTCTGAGATCGCTATATATTCAGCCTCTGTACTTGATAATGCAACGATTGGTTGACGTTTACTGGACCATGCGATTGCGGCATTTGAAGATTTGATTACAAATCCGGAACAGGATCGCCTGCAATCGATTTCTGAAGCCCAATCTGCATCACTAAACACATATATATTTTCTTTATCACCTTTTGTATATTTTAACTTTAAGTCGATTGTGCCTTTGAGATAACGAAATATTCTCTTCACTGCCATCCAATGAATGTTTGCATGATTTAAATTAAAGCGGCTAACATTATTGACAGCGAATGCAATATCCGGTCTCGTAGTCTGTGTCAAAAACAAGAGGCTACCGACAGCTTCCTGATATGGTACCTTGCCCACAAGTGAATTACTATCATTAACATCATCTTTAGATAGTTTCTGATTAACGTCACTTGGAGTACCAACTGGCTTACAATTGTCCATACCAAATCGAATTAATATTTCTTGGATGTAAGAACTCTGATCAATCTCAATTGAATCTTTATTTTGCTGAATATTTATACCAAGACAGCTTTTTGCAATGCCAAGATCTTTCATTTGAAAAGATCTATTTAAAAACAATTTTAATTCATTTAGAATTTTTGAATCATCATAAAAAATTAAAAAATCGTCCACGTATACAGCTATTATTAAATTCGATTTTGCATTAATATAAATACATGGATCGGTCTGGCATCTTTTTAATCCAAATTTTTTGAGTGCGGCATCCAGCTTTATATTCCACTGACGTCCCGCCTGTTTTAAACCATATATTGCTCGATTTAATTTACAGACCTTTTGGGAACCGTCATTGAAACCATCCGGTTGAAGCATATATATATCTTCTTTTAGATCACCATTTAAAAATGCTGTAACTATATCCATTTGATGTATTTTTAACCCTTTCTTTACTGCGAATGCCATCAAAAATCTAATTGAATTGTATCGAACCACAGGCGAATAGGTTTCATCGTAGTCTATGCCATACTTTTGACTACAGCCCTTAGCCACTAAACGCGCCTTATATTTTGCAACATTACCATTTTCGTCACGCTTGATTTTAAAAATCCATTTTGATTTTATCGCGTTTTTACCTTTTGGAAGGTCCACTAACTTCCATGAATTATTTACCTTATGAGAGCTTAATTCATCAAGCATAGCTTGTTGCCATTCATCTGCTTCATTGCAGTTTTTGGCCTCATTTATGTTTTTTGGTTCTACAAACAAACCAAAATTGAAATCGTACGGATGCACTGATTTTGTCTTTGACCGTGTCGTAATTTCCGATCGTGCATTTTCATTTATTCTTTCAAATTCATTTGTAATATCCTCCACTTCCGGTTCATAATCCGGATCATTTACGTCATTTTCCGACGCATTAGAAATGGAATCAAGCGATGATTCATCTATTTGATCAATTTCGTTTTTTCGATCATCAAACGGTTCATCATCGTCAACATTTATCTCTAATGTGCCATTTTTATCCGGTTTACCACCTTTTTTAATCGTTTTTTTGGTGTGTATCATCAAGAAAAATTACGTCTCTACTTATGGTCAACTTTTTAGACACCTTGTCGATACATCGAAAACCTTTCGTATCATCGTCATAGCCAACGAATACCATTTCACTTGATTTTTTGTCCCATTTCTTCCTCCGTTCCTTAGGTATGTGAACCATAACGGTTGAACCAAATAGCTTTAAATGGGATAAATCTACCTTTTTCCTAAAAAATATCTCATCTGGAGTTTTATTGTGGGATGAGCATACGCTTCTATTTATTAAATAAGCCGCCATATTCGAAGCCTCTGCCCAATATTGCTTTGGTAAATTTGCATCGAATAACAAGCATTTGGCTCGTTCAATAATCGTCCTATTCATGCGTTCTGCTACTCCATTTTGCTGCGGAGTATAGCTTTGAGTTGACTGATGTTGGATACCATGATTTTTACAAAACTTATCAAATTCTGTCGAAAAATATTCCTTTCCATTATCGGTTGTTAAAATTTTAATTTTTTCATCTGTTTGATTTTCTATACGATTTTTAAATTGTACAAAAGTTTCAAATACTTCAGATTTGTGTTTTAAAAAGAAAATGAAAACCTTTTTCGAATAATCATCAATGAACGTTAAAATATATCTCGCATGACCAATTGATTTAGTTTCCATAGGTCCAATTACATCAGAATGAATCAACTCCAAAATTTGCTTCGATTGCGTTTTACTAGCCTTAAAAGAATTTCTTCGTTGTTTTCCATATGCACAGGTGTTACAATTTTTTATTTCCGTATCGTCATCAGAAAAATTGATACCAATAACAGCACTACGCATTTTTTTTAAATTTTGAAAACTTATGTGACCTAGTTTCCTATGTAACATCATAGCTGGTTGATTTTGCTGACTAAGCAAACATGTGTCTATATTATTTATTGCATGAATTTTATAAACACCATTTTCAGGCTTGCAATTAAAAATTGTGACATCGTTTTTGTTTTTAATTAAGCAACCATCCTTATTAAAAATGACAGTATTGCCATTTTGAACGATTTTGTAAACCGATAGTAAGTTTGCACACAATGTAGGCACGTGTAAAACTTCTTTTACCTCGATTTCATTTTGCTTCACGTTAATTACCGCATTGCCCATGTTCTCTACTTGCATTTTCGAATTATTTGCGCTTGTAATGTGTTTCACGTTCGCCGGTTTCAGATCGTTTAACATCCTTTCATTAGGTGTCATATGACATGACGCACCTGAATCTATATACCAGTCAAACGAATGTTTATTTTCACACATCATGGCATAAAATGAATGTTTCGAATTTCCAGACTCTCTTCTTGGTTCCTTTTTGGGCTTGTCGCATTTAAAACTTAAATGTTTATTGGAGCCACAGTTGTAACATTTCTTTTTAGGCTGCTTCTTTTGGAATTTTTTGTTGGTATTTTTCGAAAAAAATACTTCATTATTACCATTTTTATTTTCTTGGGCATCAATTAACTTCGAAATTATCTGATCCGAAGTTATTTGGTTCCCTGATGCCTCGATTCCCATGATGAATGGCTTAAATTGGTCACTCAAACCTGCTAGCAATATTGCACCAAGCCATTCGTCTGTAATGTTAAAACCAATTCCTCTCAACTTGTTCGAGCAGGATATTATTTCATCGATGTACGACTGCATACTGTCACTGTCTTCTAGCCTTGTGGATATTAGGTTCCTTAATAGACCAATTTTACGTGATAAACCCTTATCCTCGTATAGTTGTTTTAATGCTGTCCAAATACCCAATGCTGAATCACAGGCCTCGATATGTGCGTATATCCATGTTTCGACACTTAGTGATAATAACGCTTTACAGCTTTCTAATTTGTCAGTCTTCGTTTCCGTTACCGGATTGCTTATACAACCTGACAAGCCTTTGTACGCAATCACATTTTTAATTGCAAACGACCAAGTGTGATAATTCTCACTTCCTTTCAATTTTTGTATATCAAAATCTTTTGACATTTTGAAGTGATTTTGAAGTCGATTTCCAGGTATAAAATATTCACAAAGAATATAATTTTCCACAAACGTTATATTCACACAGAATATAAGTTTTCCAAAAATGTTTTTACATTCACACAGAATATAAAATTTTTTTTTTTCAAAAATATTTTTGTATTCACACAGAATACAAACGTAGAATAAAAATATATTAATCACGAAGAATATAGTTTCTTTCCTAGTATTGACCGCATACTATTTATATTTTTCACACAGAAATATAAATTGAGTTTTCCAATCTTTTAATTTAATGCCCAAAACTACGCTCTGCTACCATGTTGTAGATTTTGTTTGGGCAGATAAATAAAGAGATCACATTACTTAGCGGTATAAAATTACTTCTGTATTTATTATTTATTAATTAACAATTTATATACTAATTATGCATTTGAGTCAGCAATAAATATTACATCATACATTTTATTTACAACATGTTCCATAAGTTTAGAAACGCTCTGACAATTCCTCCAATATTTCACCATCATAAAAATTTTGAAATAAATCATCAGTATGTCCCAAACGTAGATCTTCAAAATACCACCATCCTACGGGATGATAAAATTCTTCTCCCAATTTGGGTTTACACCAATTTGTTAGTTTCCATACTGCCTCTTAGCTCATCACTCACGATTTGCAAAACGGATTTATCGTAAGCGGTCATCTTCTGAAAGAAAATCTATATTTCTATTCGAAACACTATGATATTTGAAAATTATCCACTTACCGTTGTAAAATCCACTTACCGTTAAATTTATAATAATAATAAAAATATATTTTACCAACGTCGACTAATAAATTTATTTTACTTGTTTACACAAATATATTTTTACAAGTAAAAAAATATGGCCATCTTAAAGTATATACATGCTGTTTAAGTGAATGTGACGAGAATTATATCAATAATACTTAAAACAAGTTCAACTTCAAAATGAATTTATTAAATCGTCAGTTTTCAAAGAATAATTACAAAAGCATCTTAAAATTATAGTACCTAGCCTAAACTTTACCTACATTACATTTTCTTGTAAATAAAATACATCGAAAAATTATAAAAATTTGATACATCGTTAAAATTAATGGAAAAATCTTATATGAAAAACCTTTGAAATCATTAGTAATTGAAATAATCAAGAACAAATCTATAAGATTTTTATGATGGTTATGTTTTTGTACATCATGTTGATAAAAAAGGTGGTATGTATATTGGAAAGTTAAAAAGTGCTACTTTGAAATCAATTCATGATCTTTGATGGTTAAGGAACTGGATTATTTAGGAAAATTTAAGGTTATAAAAAAATAACAAATAAAATGTTTAATTTTTAAATGTTTACTTTGTAGTATTATACATTTTATAACAAAATGAATTTAATTATTTTCAAAATCAATAAATTTGATTGAAAGTGTAACAAAACGTTTAAAATTATTTTCAAAGATCAATAAATAAATTTGATTTAAAGTACATCAAAATGTTTGTAATTATTTTCTAAATCAAAAAATTATTTTGATTTAAATTATAACAAAATGTTTGTAGTTAATTTCAAAATCAAAAAATAAATTTGATTTAAAGTATAACCAAATGTTTATAATTATTTTCAAAATAAATTTGAGTTTAAGTATAAGAAAATGTTTATAATTATTTTTAAAAATAAATAATTAAATTTGATTTAAAGTACATCAAAATGTTTGTAATTATTTTCAAAATCAAAAAATAAATGAGTTTTTAACGCAGCTAAATTCGATTCTGCAAGCGACGAAAAGGTTCAGGGATCCATGGTCACGATACAACAAGTAATTTTGACAGTGTAGTGAAAATTGTAGTGTATGTGTAGTGAAAAATATGTAATTTCAAGAATTTTTGATGATTTAAATAGTGAAAGTGAGTTTCGATGTGCTTATCATCAACCATTTAGCTGTGAAAATTATTATACACGACGTTGATGTAATTTAACTTATTAATTTTTAATTATTCGAAATAGACATTAAACAAAATTTATTTCCGAAGTAAGAATAATTAATCGTTGCTGTTACTTAGTAACGGTAGTATTTGGGAATAAACATTAAATTTAACTTATAACTATCTATCAGATTATATGTGTGTCTCAACAAATAAACTTGAAAATCTGTGAAAAATAGTGTGCAAAAATTCGAACTTCCAATAAAATGACCCCACAACCGTCAAACTCCAAAACGCACCGCAATATTACCAGTCTTTTCCCATCACCTATCAGCAAAATACAAAACGCAACATTTGCTGATAAATTAAAAATAAAAACGCAAGCCCCAAAAAAAGACCAGGCCATCATTCTATCTCCATTCCAAGGAATTCCTTTCAAAGAATATGTTATTGCTCTTGGAAATGCACTTCCACCGACAAAAATATTATTCGCCGCCAGAATTTTAAACAATAGAATATGTATTTACCTAGATTTAAAGAAAATCGCAGATGATCTAACCCAAAAAGAGATAATCGATAGATTGCGCTTATTAATAGCATCAACGCAGTGAAAGTCATATAATTGTATAAATATTTACCTCATAAAGGTAATATTCTCATTATAAAAATGAGTGTTGACAAGTTTGGCCGATCAAGTGAACTTAATGTGCATAGAAAACCTGGACCTGCAGGTATTGGATTCTTACTAACATTAGCTGGTGATTATGATTTAAATGAAAAACGAATTAAAAACTTGAATCACCCTGTGGATAAAAATGATGCAGATAACAAAATTTATTTTGATAACAAATTTAATTATATTGATAAACAAATAAAAAGTATTGCAGATGATTTAAAAAATAAAACCGATATTGTAAATCAATTATTAAATCAAATGCTTACATTTAAAGTTGAAGTAGACATTTTATCAAATTTCAATAAGCAATTATCAAAACAAGTAAATGATAAGGGAACATTCGTTAATAATGCTATCAGTGATGAAATGAAAAAAGTTAAAACTGAATTTGATATGACTCTGAAAGGTGTTGAAAACTTTTTTGAAATAAAAGATGATGATACAATCAAACGGTTGGAAGTACTAGAAAATGCGATTGAAAAACTACACAAAGTACTTGATTTAAAAAAAAAATAATTGTTAAAATGAGTAAACAACAGATAGTTCAAGAATTACATAAACCTGCTCGTAAAAAACTTTAAACGTAGACGAGTCATTATGAAAGGTATTGACGATCTTTGGCAAGCAGATTTATGTGATATGAATGCGTATGTGAAAGAAAATCGGGGAAACAAGTATTTGTTAGCTGTTATTGACACGTTTTCAAAATACGCAAGGGCAATACCACTGAAAAATAAAAATGGATTGGAAGTTTCTACAGCATTTTCAAAAATTATTCATGAAGGTAGACAACCAAAAAATTTACAAACAGACGATGGAAAAGAATTTTTTAACAACAACTTCAGCACTTTAATGAAAAAGTATAATATAAATCATTACTCAACATATAGCTCAATGAAAGCATCTATTGTTGAACGATTTAATCGCACAATTAAAGAAAAAATGTGGAAAAATTTCAGTTTGACAGGTTCATATAATTGGATAAATTCATTAAAAAAAATGTTGTTTGATTATTATCATACCATTCATCGAACTATTAAAACGGAACCGTCAAATGTGACAAAACGATGTGAGTCCCGGTTATTAAACACCGTTTACAACCATACGAAAATTTTTGATAAAGCAAAATATAAAATTGGTAACTACGTTAGAATCTCAAAGTATAAAACTAATTTTGAAAAAGGATATACACCATCCTGGACTACTGAAATTTTTAAAATTCGAAAAGTACAACTAACAAATCCTGTAACTTACCTTCTGGAAGATTATTTAGGTAATCCAATACTTGGAGGATTCTACGAACTTGAATTACAAAAGACTAAATATCCTAAAAATTATTTAGTTGAAAAAGTTTTAAAAAGAAAAGGGGATCAGCTGTATGTAAAATATCTAGGTTTCAAAAATAATCACAATAGTTGGATACATAAAAAAAATTTATTATAAAAAACTATAATAATAATAATAAACTAATAAGAATAATCCATTTTCATCTGTAAATTCGAAGAAAATAATTAAAAAAATTTAGTTTTTCATATTGTTTTTTTTTTAAACTCACCTTCGTCATCCTATTTGAATCCCGTCCAGAGGTATTATGCTGAACGTTCTCTCAAACTGCAACTATAAAGAGTGCAAATTGATATATAATGTTAAAATTATAACAATTTAGAAAACTTACAAGAAGATCCATATTGCACAATAATTTTCGACAGGCATTTATAACCTGTCCAACGGTTTTCGGATCCTCTGGTTCTCCTTCACGATGTGCAGCTATCGATATTATCACCAAGGGTTCCATCGATTTACCCAAATTTAACATTCCTAACATTGTTCCGATGAACATATCCACATCGGAACTTAGGATAAATATGGGTATATCCCGCCCATGTTTTTGTGCATGTTCTTCCATTAGCTCTATAATCATGTCTACACTCATGATTATAAGAGCTAAATTTTTTTTCACGAAGTCCATTTTTTTGAATAAGTATTTGTTTGAATGAATTAATAAATAACAAATGAACAAATTAATAAATAAGTTGTAAACTGACAAACTTAACTGAATTTCTATAAAAATTATTTTGTATATATACAATTTTCTTATCATGTCTTTTGTTTTGCAAACAGTAATAAGACGTTCTAACGAATCAGGTTTAGCATAGTATGTAGCCGTAATCATTCCATCGTTTACCATTTTTTCCAAGCTGTATGTTTGTAAATGTTGTTTAATAACTAATTCGATTTCCAAACAAAATTGTTCTTTAATTGTTTCCATTTGACGATTCAGATATTCCATATACTTCATCTTATATTTAATTAAACATTCTATTAAATGATGGTAGTTACGTGTTATTATGTTTGAAAATTCACATTCCTGAATAAATTATGGATATTTTATCAAGATGTATTCTATTAAATCTAATTTTCCATTTTTTAGAGCTGCTTTATAAAATTCTAAATATAATTTAGAATTACTTTTTTTAATCTCACTTTTCAAATCTTGAATCGTTAAATGTAAATGTAAATTTAAAATCATGATGAATGACTTACTTGATCTAAAAGCTTATTTTGAAAAATCTACTTTAGCCTTTTTATATTAATAATAAAACAAATATCCCCTCTTAATCGAGCATACTATAAAAAGTGGCCTAAAAATCTTTTCCAAGGTAGTTTGTTTAGTTAAAACATTATTAATGAGTACATTTATTATTGATGTACAAGGATTTAAAAGTCCAAAAAATGGATTTATTGTGAAAGAATTTGCTGCGGTCACAAAAAAAAGTGAACATTATTTCATGTTCAAGCCACCAACGCTCTTTCAATGTTTCGATGATAACACTCAAAAACAAATAAAATATTTGGAAAATTATTACCATGGAATTCAATGGAATGAAGGTAATTATTCATATTGCAATCATATGAATCAGATTATTCTGTGTTGAATTTACGATTGACTTTATCTTTAGTTTGTATTAATTGCAAATCCGGTGTACAACGACCTTTCACGATCACTTGTTTTTTGTCATCGAAAAATAGTCTTGAAAACATGATTTTTTTTTGTATATACCATTTGAACCATTTTGGCACTGAATATTATCCATTTTTCTCTAATATCAACTTAAAATCTTAAACACCTGATAATATAAACACAAAAAACCAAAAAAATCAATATTCGAGTTGACTTAGTATAAAAGCAATAATACGAAAATAATAGTGCTTTACGTGCGTAGATCACTAATCGTAATAAATTATGGAGATCAACTCACAACTGATCAATCAAATACTTGTAATTTAGGAGTATTGAAATGAATAAGAAACGAGATAAATGTCGTAGTTTGTCGTGTTGTAAAAGACACTGTCATAAGTCTTTCTGCTATGCGTTCTATGTGTGGCATTTTATTGTATTTATACGAACGTTCACACGTATGACTATGAGTGCACATATATAAACATCTAGGCAAGAATAGTTCGTGTCTTTTCCTGGATGCACTCAGCAGCGCTAGTGCAGCGCAATGCGAAGTTACTTAAAATTCAATGTATACCGTATAGAATTATAGATGATACCCGTTAAGATGTTTTGTTTATTGATAATACTCGTAGATAAAAAATATTATATATCAGAATAAGATTATACATATTTGTCTGAATTATGTAGGGTGGGTAGTGTCTCTCTGCCTGTATGTAACGCACGCCACTGGAGGTAAGGACTCCAATTCATAATTTTTAAGTAGAAAATATTTTGAAATACATTTTTTTTTAAATCATAGGGAAATAATAATAGTAGATCAAAACGAAATGCCTTATCTACTACCGTCATCGAAATGAGACAAATTTGAAATGGCATTATTTTCAAAATAAAATTCCAATGCATGACTGAAGATTAAGGAAGGACATTTACACAGATTGTAGTATATGCCATATAATAAATTATATTACCACATTTAATTATGATTAACTTTAATAAAGTAGCAGCAGTGCCCATTAAGCCCATCGGGGGTCCTAGGCCAATAAAATTTTGGGGCCCCCCTTTTTTGAATACTTGTAAAATTAATCGTTATTTGTGTATTCATAGCATTCATACAGCCTATTCATATCATTCCAAGGTTATAAACGAAATAAAATGAACAAAATAATTTTTTCTGTTAAATTATATATTTTCTGATTTCAAATAATTAACAATAAATTAATATATTGATGAAACATTCATATACTATAATTATTGATCACATTTTCGTTGGGGCTGAAAAATTTCTTTTTCTAAAATACTTAAAATTTTAGAATTCAGTTCCACTATTCTCCTAATATGATAATTGTCATCATCTATACTACGTTTTCTTCTACTTTTTTTCAAAAAATCGTCACCATCAACATCATCTTCATAAGAGCTACCACCTGATTCAGAATGTTTGTTTAAAACATTGGCCAGTTTTTTCAGAAGTTCAATTTGGTCCATTCCATTTTTTGCAAAAAACATTTTGAAAAAAATCTGTTTTAATTCCATCAGTTCCATTTTTTTCTACACCAGTTATTGGATCTGATAAATTACTATTTGGATAATAAGTATTATAAACCTTTTGTATAGTACCATGATTTGTGACCGCTTGAACATCTGAATTATAAATATTCTGCTGTTGTGGACTTATATTATCCAAAATTGGAATTGCACTCACACTGGCATTGTTGATTATATACGTGGCCGGTATTACTATTTTAAGTAAATACGTTGTTACAAATAGATTTACCATTGTGAATTTTAACTAGAAATTAACGTTTTCAAAAAGTTTATATATAAAATTTAATGCTGAATTTGCAAATTATTATTAATATTAATTTGTAATTTTTGAGGAAAAAGTAGGGTATACAGAAAAAACATGAATTTAATGCTGAATTTGCAAATTATTATTAATATTATTTTACAATTTTTGAGGAAAAGGAGGGTACACAAAAAACAAGTTTACTATTTTTTGAAATAATGTAATTTATTAAAATAATAACACATACATAAAAAATACAATAATTCAACAAACCGTTATTTTAACTTTCTTTATCATCTTTCTCCCATTGATTCAAAACGAGTTCACAACAAAAACATTTAATTTCATTTGCGTTTCCAGTGTAATAAAACCCTGCTTCCGATAACTCTACAGATTTTTTACTCAACCATTCGTTAGACGTATTACTAAATGATTGTAATCTTACTTCAAATCTTTTATAAGCATCGATCATTCTTTTTTACAATTCCTACATTAACAATTGTTAGTTATAATTTTTCATATATTATATGTGGATAAAAAAACAATATTTCTTTTAGTAAAAGATAAGTTTGACTACACAACGATGAAACACAATTTTCTACTGCATATTCAAACATTTCAGATGTGCAAGATTCGTTAGAAATTCTACTTGCAAGTAATTTTAATTTCCTAATTACCTCAATAATATTAATTTTTTTGTATTTAATAATAATGGGTTCAATTATATAATTGTATCTAAAAAGTTTTTCAATACTGTTTCTATTGAAAACTATTTTATTAATAATAACAACTTTTTGTTTATGAAATTTACAAATTTTAACATTTATTTTATTATTTACATTAAAAGTTATATTATAAAATTCACTACACATACCTATCATTACATATGTAAAAAGTTCTTGTAATTCAATCCATTCTTGTTCACACAAAATAATTTCAAACCTTTTTGATAATATTTTAACACATACATTTAATGATGAATTAAATCCTACAACCAATGATCGGCTTCCATTTAGGTGAAATTTTCGTTCCAGTAATAAATTTGATGTTTCCATTGTGATTTAAAAACGGTCTTGTTGAAATTGATTTTTAAGTTTTATACAAATTCAATTTCAGATGAATTGTATTCGTTAGGACCGTGATAGACCATATAAAGATGGTCACTTCTTGATAGAATATCGTCAACCATAGATTGTGACAATTGCTTCTGGAATCGTATAGGAAGGAACACCTTATTTTCGTCCAATTCCACATACCACTGTTTACCAAACTTTGTATCAACATTATCAATATCGAAAGCTTTATATTTAAAATTTTTTTTTAACTCAGACATTTTTTTGAATTCTTTAATTTTATTGCATGCGTTTAACAAACTTTGAGGTGTTGGCAACATATCTTGTCCTTCAATCAATACAATATCATCTTGACTTGATGCCATTTTTTTTTTTTTTTTTTTTTTAAATATTTAGCAATATTTAAAAATTTATTAAACTATGAATTAATAAAAATTTTTCAACGCCTTAATATACTTATTCAAACAACATTCCCCTCCACAACAATCGTAAAAAAAATTTCCTCATATCAACTAACGATACCTATAAATTGCACGTGCATTACCTATAAATTGCATGTGCCTTTGTTTCTTATCTCTTAATTTCGTAGTTCACGCATCAATGACTTACCCGTCCCATCTTTTTTCATTCGTTTATCCATTCTGTCCAATTAATTTGTTTGTTTCTTATCTCTTAATTTCGTAGTTCACGCATCAATGGCTTACCCGTCCCATCTTTTTTCATTCGTTTATCCATTCTGTCCAATTAATTTGTTCCACACTTTGTGTCTTATCTTTCTGCATCCACATTGGTCTAGCTTCTTTCTTTTTCAACGCCATTTTTTGTGACGCCGTGCAAATTATGATAAGGCTATCCAATAAATCGTTCAAGCATTGTCATTGGTCTAGCCCTACTATCACCCGATTATGTCCAGCCGCCCTTTTTGGACGCCATTGTTCTGTGACGTCGTAAAATAATGATACGGATACCCGATCAACCACGTGTGATCGGGAAACCGTATCATCTAACTACTCATAATCAAATAGTATTTTGCTATATAAAAGCAGCCAGCAAATATTATTGTAGTTTAGTAAATAGTGAGTAGTAAGTTAAGTTTACAGTTATGTCTAATATAACTTTCAATAACTTTTATATTAGTGTTAGTTTACCTTTATTCTACATATTTTTAAATAATAGTGACAACATAACAGTGTGTGCTTTGCTTAACAACGTTAATCCTTCTCAACAAAATATTATTATCTCTGAGATCCAGGCTATAACAAACCATGGAAGTATACAAAAGGTATACAATAATTTTTACAAAAACAAAAATGAAACGGACTTAATTAGTTTATCCGATAACTTTTATGGAAAAAAAACGGACTTAATATTGGACAAATTGAATTCAAATTTTTTTCATGATAATTATTTTAATAGAAATAATAATCAAATTGATATGTTTAAAAGCCTAATTCATTTGTTAAAACAACCGTCTGGACGTTTGGAAGATGAATATGAATATGTACCTATAGAAGACACAGAACGACGTCGAAGAAAACGTAATATTAATCAAAATGAACTACAACATAGCGTTAAAAATTTTATTAACCTAAACTCAGATCTACTACCAATTTTAAATGCAGAATTTGAAAAGTTATATGGAATCAACTATATCGAAAATATGATGTTTTTTCATATTAACTATGAAAATGGTAACATATTTTCATTAAACAACAATGGTGATGAACAAAATTACACCTTTTTTGATAAATTATCATCTGATGTTTTAAAGAAAGTACAGCATTTAAAAATTTTATTAAATAAAAAACTAGATTATTTAGACAGGTTTAAGGTTGTTAAAAAAGATACAAAAATTATACCTTTTTAAATGTTTATTTAATTTAGGCTTTTTTTTATTTAAGAATCGTTCGACTATGAAAGTTTGGCTTAGAAAATCATAACTTTTGCTCCATATCAACCAAACCATTTTTGAAACTAGTCCAACTTTTTTTAAATTTTTTTTAAAATTTCTTAAACATTTAATCCAACTTTCAAAATTTGTTTAATTTTTTTAAAATTTTACTAACTAAACAACTGGATGGGGATGGGTTATTTAGATAGGTTTAAGATAGTTAAAAAAATTATACGTTTTTAAAATTTTTTATTTAACATAAGATAATAGATTTTAAAAATATTCATTAGTGTAAAATTTAATTTAAAATAGTGTAAAACAATTTTAAATATGAACATAAAAAAGTTATTATTTTAGCATAATTAGTTTATTATTTTGAAAATTGTAAATTCAATTAAAAATCGTTAGTAGATTGTTAGTTGGATACAGATCTAAAACGTACCGTATGGTACTATTTTAAATCTTTTG
Organism: Chrysoperla carnea; assembly: GCF_905475395.1. Classification (NCBI taxonomy): domain Eukaryota; kingdom Metazoa; phylum Arthropoda; class Insecta; order Neuroptera; family Chrysopidae; genus Chrysoperla; species Chrysoperla carnea. The sequence goes on from NC_058341.1 coordinate 71,974,884, forward strand.
AAAAGTTTATATTTAAAATTCATTCAATTATGACAGTTTGGTTTAAAAATTAAAACTTTTGCTCCATATCAACTATTTTATAACAAGTCTAAACCAAATCAAAGTTTCATAGTCGAACGATTTTGAATAAAAACTTGATTTACATAAAGGTAAATCCTTTTAAAAATTTGTTTAATTTTATTTAAAAAAATTTTCTAAAATTAAAGCTTTTTAGTCTTAGTTCAATATTGTTGTTAATAATGTATTTAATAAAAAAATCAATATTTAATTATTAGTTTTATTATTTATTTATTATGTATTGGTAAAATTTAATAAAAAAATTATATTTAATATTTTTACAAACCCATTTTAATAAATCGAAAATATGCATAAATTTTATTATTATTAAAAAAAGGTTTTAACTGATGATTTGTTAACATAATAGAAATGGGTTTTTTTGCTTTGAAATTTTTTTTTTGAGAAAATATATAATTTTTTTTTTCAAATTTTAATTTAAAAACAAATACATCTTCCATTTTTACAGGTAATATTAAAAATTTAACATATTTCACAAATCTCATACATATTATACCAAATAAATTATTATTAAATTTAATAAATTGTACTTCAGTATCAACAATTAAAGACGATTTATAAAAATTTGAAATACATTCAAACGTATTCGAATTTGTGTGATTATAAATCATTATTTTATGTAAATTTTGTATAATAATAATAATAATAATAATCAATTTATTTTTTGACTCAATAAGAGTATAAATATGTCATACAAAGAAAAGAAAATCATATTTGTACATTTAATAGATCACACTTGTACGGACACAAATCAATTAGATAATTTTTTTAACAACATTTGAATCTGTTGAAATCTTGTATTGCTCTAATGTCGGCAGGCAGCTGATTATATAATGCACTACCTTTACATATCGGACTATTGCTATATCTCTTTGTTCGATACTTTTGAATATGAATTTTGTCTTTAGCTCTTGTATTATGCTCATATATGTCTGAGTTTAAATTTAAATTTGTTAGATTTTGTTTAGTATATTTCAGTACTTCAAATATGTAGATCGCGTAGAAGGTCATAATTTTTTTTTCTTTAAAGTATGGAACACACGATTCCCTATAATTAGTATTAAAAATTAATCTTAATATTCGCTTTTGGGTTTTGAATACTCTAGTACATTCTCCGGCATGTCCCCATAGAGCAATACAATATTTCATGGTGCTATAACAAAAGGCATAATAAAAACATAGCAAGGTGTCGATATCAACAATTGTGCGCAAGCACTTAAGGTAGTAATAGTGACTGTTTAATTTTTTACAGACACAATCGATGTGGGCATTCCATTTCATATTTGAGTCTATAATAACTCCTAAGAATTTCGTTTGGATGACCTTTTCAATTTCAATGTTGTTGTATGATATCTTTATATCATCCATATTTTTATTACCTCGTTCAAAAATAATGAAATTAGTTTTTGATAAATTGATAATGAGTTGATTATTGTAGCACCAGCTATGGAATTCTTCTAGCACCTTATCAATCTTTATCTTGAGATTCTCTGACGTATCTGCAGATATGAGCACTGATGTATCATCTGCATACATAATCACTTCTCCAGTTACAACATGATCTGGAAGGTCATTTGAATAAAGCGAAAAGAGTACTGGACCCAAATTGCTTCCTTGCGGTATACCGACAGTACTCTTATATTTATGAGATGTACAATTATTAATTTCCACTTCAAAGTTCCTATTTTCTAAGTACGACTCAAACCACTTAAGAGCAACTCCTCTTACACCCAGCTTCTCAACTTTTTTAATAAGATATTATGGTTAACAGTATCAAATGCTGCTGTTAGATCGAAGAAAAGCACACAAACGTAGTTCTTATCGTCTAAGTTTCTTAAAATATAGTCTGTGCAGTTGATACACGCCGTGCATGTCGAAAATTTTGGTCGAAATCCATGTTGGCATTTTGACAGAAGATTGTGTTCTGTAATGAACGACATTAGTCTGTTGTACATCAAGCTTTCTAAAATTTTAGCAAACATCGATAATAATGATATAGGGCGGTAGTTATTGACACATGTATAATCTCCATTCTTATAGATGGGCTTAACTTTTGCTGTTTTTAACACATCAGGAAAATATCCATTTTCAAAAGAAAGATTAACAAGATGTTGAAGCACTACCGTTATTGTTTTAGTTGTGTATTTTAATACTCTCGAGGGAATGTTGTCAATGCCAGTGGAGTTTGTGTTTTTTAATTTATTAATTGCGTCAAATACTTCTTTGTTTGATACCGGATATAAGTATATTGAAGAGACACTGGTTTTACGTGCTGTATCATTGCGTTGCGGAATCCCATTGTAATGTGCGTTTAGTTTGCTTAGAGCTGATGTTGAAAAATATTTTCCAAATTCATTAGCTACAGCCAAATCATTCGATTTTTCAATATTATCAATGTTTTTCAATGATATTTTTTTAGATTGTTTCATTTGCATACCTGTTGCCTTTCTGATCACTCTCCATTTCTCTTTCACGGGGTTATCTGCTTTAGTAATTGATGCTTGGATGAATTTACTCTTAGCTTGGTTTATATTAGCATTGTGTTTTTTTTTCATTTGCTTGTATACAAAATCAACGCAAGAATCTTGTACAGATGCTTTTATCTGGTATAGATCTTTTAAGTTACGACCTTCAGCAATAAGTTCATTGGTAATCCATCCTTTATTTTGTCGATTTTTTCTATTTTGAACCTTTACAATCGGAAAGCTTGCTTCAAAACAATAAGTGTAGGCAGTATAAAACTTCAGAAATGCTTCATGAGGGATGTTTTCTTCAAAAACTTCAGTCCATTGAACATTTTCAACCATCCAATTCATGTATTCCAAGTTTACGTTATTGATTTTTCGCCTATAAAACAATTCATCAAATGTTTCTTTAACTTGAATTTCAATGGTAAGTATTCCAGCTAGATGGTCACTTAAGTTTAGATTTTCAACACTTATTTCATTCACTGTTATGTCTTTGTTTACAACACAATAATCAATAGATGTGCTAGTGTATGGAGTAATTCGAGTGGGCACAGTTATGATGTTTTCACTGTTGTTTGATTCAAATATATCACAGAGTGTTCTTTTTTCCGAGCTATCATTAGAAAAATTTATATTGAAATCACCCATTATAACATGCAAATTTTTGATTGGATCAATAAGTCGAAAAGTTTCACTAAGTGCATGCATAAAGCTACCCAAATCACCTAAAGGGGACCTGTAGATTGATAATATATACAAGTTGGTATAGTGACACTTATATTTTATTGCAACACATTCGTAGTTTAATTCATCACAAATATTTAATGTATTTACAATGCTACAATATTTGACGATTTCATTATGAACATATATAGCAGTACCACCAAGATTAAATCGCTCTCTGCAAAAACTTGTCAGTAATGTGAAATTAGCTATCTGAATACTTTTTATGGATTCTTTAGTTTGCCAATGTTCTGTTACGCAAATTATATCTGGGCTATTAACTTTAATACTTAGTTCTAATTGTGCAGTTTTATTGCTTATACATTGAATATTTTGATTAATAATTTTTATTTTTTTAGGTGGTGCTTTGACTTTTTCAGAAATATTAATCAGATTGTGTTTGTTATCAGGTTCTTTAAAATCTAGCTGTTCCTTTAGGAAAAAAGTAACGTTTCACAATAACATTCTTTGGCCAGTTATCGGGACTATACAATTTCTCTTTAAGTTCCGCACAGGCCCCTATTTTAAAGCTACAGCTTTTGCTTTCAGGGACACTTCTTAACATTTCACATTCGAAGGAGTGTGTGGGATATTGTTTTGTGAGGTAATCCATCACTGTTTCCACAGTAGTTCCCTTTTCTATACGTCCTACATATATCCATATTTTTTTATCAGATGCTTTAAATTCGGTTTCAGCTTCCTTATTTCCAGTAATAATTTCTCGGCGACGTTTTCTATACTTAGGATATGTAAATCCATCAGTATTATCTTCTAGTTCGATTTCTCTTTCCTTTTGGACATTAATTATGGAAGAGTATTCGTTATTGAGATTTTGCGATGTACCTGGATTTGATGTTTGCATTTCAATTTGATTTAAATTATCCGATTCTGTGATATTTTTTTCTTTATTTCGGCTATATTGATTTGTTTTAGGTCCTTTTCCCTTTTTATTAATTGAATGTTCAATGACTTCCGGATCAGCTCTATTCACTTCAAACATTTGTTTACATTCACTTGTCAAATTTTTTAGTTGTAGTAATTCACTTTTAACCTCATTAAGTTCATTTAGTATGGGTTTCACAGCTTGTTCTACTACTTTTGACACGATATTACTGAAAATAGTTGTAAATTCATCACTATTTAAACTATTCTTTAGCACTTGAGAAATAATTGCTTCGTAATCAACATTAGATTTAATTGTTTCACTCCGTGTTGAGACACCACTAGCACCTGGAGGCGCCATTTTTTTTATATGTGAGATATACAAATTCATGCTAGTTGTTTCCCAATAACAACCTTCCATCACACACTTCATTACTTCGTTTTCTTTGTTTTCACAATATATACTTTTATGCTTTCTATAGTCTTTTAGTATGACCTATTCACCACACGATTTATTAAGACACTGAATTGTTATGTCCAACATCGATTGTATGTGTAGACTTCGTTTATCAATTTGATATGGTTCTCGACATAAAGGACACTTGTTTTCCTCTTCTTTTACTAATTTGTAGCAATCACCACATATTAAATGACTATTCACACACTCGTAAATATCTTGATCGTCTAAACAGACAGGACAGGTAAAATATTCAACAATCTAAATAAAAAAATAAAAATTAAATAAAAATTAACTCACTTTTATAACTGATTTTATTCCCAATCCTCATCATCTGTATTTGAAATTATATCCGAAGTATCCGAAGGAGTTTCATTAACTAAATATGGAATGAATAATTTTCTATACGAGAAAACATCAAAAAGTTCAAACTCCATCATTTGTTGAATATGTTCAAGAGCTACATTAAAATGTTTCAATTGATTTTAAAGGAAATCTCTGTCTTACAATCGTTAGTAGATTGTAAGTTGGTTGCTGATCTAAAACGTACCGTATGGTACTATTTAAATCTTTTGAAATTTGCTCATAATTTTTTTGACTATTGAACACTTGCAAAGAAAGCTCTATTATATTTCGACTTTTTAAAAAATTATTTTGATTGAATTTATAATTTTCAAAATATACCTTTTTGGCGTCCATATTTAAAATTGTCTTTACACTATTTTAAATTAAATTTTACGCTAAAGAAAACTTTAGTAGTAGGAAAATGTGCGTTCTGGGTCACTTTTGACCTAGTTTTCTTATATGACCTAGTTTTCTTATAAGGGGAGGGATAACCTTGTCTGGTGACCTACATTGAACGACCTTGTCTGGTGACCTACATTGAACGACCTTGTCTGGTATCCTAGTTTTCTTATATGACCTTGTCTGGTTTGGAATACATTATGATGAGGTCAATGAACTGATGTAATTCTCCAACAATGGCATACTTCAACAATGACAACCTTCTTGCTGAGAAGTCGTTGACAACTGATGTATGTTGAGATGTTACAAGTATAGAAATATAATTTTTTTAAAAGACAGTAGTAGGATTTGAACGCTGGTTTCCTGGGTGTGAGTCTGATCACTTAACCACTCGGCCACAGCGGCCTGTATAAAGAATAGCAAAAATGCTCACAAGGTAAATGAACTTGAAATGTTAATTTTAAGTAAATTAGAAGGGTAAAAAAAATTTTAAATGATACAAATATGTAAATTCATTATATACATTTTTATTAAGAAAAAAATTTTTTTTGAATGTTAAAAACATATTACATAAGATTTTGTATTATGAAATCTTTAATTTTTAAATAGTCGTTTGTTTACATTATTGCTCGGCGACCAATCTTCGCTTCCACAAACATCCTCTTCTTCGATTAAATTAATGAATTCCCCTTCTTCATTCGTAGGTGATGTTATTTTTCTCAACAACCATTTCCAAGTATTCAAATTTTTCGAAAAAAGATAAAAGTTCAGTTCAATGTTATTTTCCATGCATGAATTAAAAAGAGATTCCAATGCTTTAACTCGTCCATAGGTAATGCATGCAATTAATCCATATTGTAAGTATTTTTGCAAGCTATTCTTTTTTAAAAATACTTCAATGGCAGCATCGAAATCTAAAGATCCGTTAAATAATTCTTTAATTTTTCCAAAATGCTGATTTAGTTGGTATATGTGTTTTATTTTATATTTGATTAAACAATCAATAATGTGATGATGATTCCGTTTGACGGCCATAGATAGAAAACTTGATAGAATAAATCTAGGATATTTTCCTAAAATGTATTCTATTAGTTCAAGATTACCATATCGTAGTCCAGCAACATAAAACTTTAAATGTATTCTATATTGATTTTGATACAGTTCATTGTTGAAGTAGTCAATTGTTAACTCTCTTAAGTCACCAATCATGATTTAAGCAAAATTATTCATTTAAAATCATATAATGCGATTTTTATAACATCAAAAAGCCTCCCCTCCTTTCCATATAATATTCAAACAGTTTAAAAGATAACATGGTTTTATGTTTTAATGAAATAATACACATTTATTATTATAAAAAAAACTTCCATGTACATCTTTTTAGAGATGTAGATAATTATTTATTCTATATACATTCTGAATCGCACATATTCCATTATGGATTATACACCTAGGAAAATTTTTCTTTTTACTCTCTTTATATTCTTCCTCATCAAAAGTCCATGTATCTTCAATGTTGCTTACACTTATATTAAATAAATCCTTACACCACTCTACTTTCTCAATTCCTTTAACATAAATATTATCACAATCTCTTAAAATATCGTTAACAATTAATTGAACATCGTTGAAATGTGCATATCCATCTTCCCAATCAATTCCATGGAAATTTTTGCTCAACCATCGATTTGAAGATTGTGATTTATTATCAAGAAACTGCCATTTATATGGAGGTTTAACCATAAAATGTTGTATTTCTTTACCATTTTTCAAGATTGCCAATTCTTTCAATATAAATTTATTATTCATATCTTTAAAACGTTGTAAATCTACAATTGTGCTACTCATGACGGAAATACTATTATCTTGTTGATAAAAAATTTAAAAACTCAAAAATTTATTGTAAAGCTTTCTTATCATATACTTTTTCCCCTACCAAAAACAAAATACTGGAAAGTCTATCATTATTAATTTTTTTAATAAACCATGATTACTAAAATTATTTTAATAATATATTTCCAAAACAATAGTCACAAGGTAAATGAACTAGAAATGTTAATTTTAAGTAAGTAAATTAGAAAGGTAAAAAAATTTTAAATGATACAAATATGTAAATTCATTTTATATATTTTTTATTAAGAAAAAAAATTGTTAAAAGCATATTATATAATATTTTTCTCAACAACCATAATAATATATATATAATCTTACTATCACTAAAAAAAAATTAATGATAAAATAGGTCTAGCTCGTAGTTCCACAATTTTCTCCCATCTCTTATTCCAAGATGTTTTAAGTGTTTACTGCACCAATGCATTGATATATCGTCCATTGCATAAAAATCCTCATTTTCTCCATCCTTTTTTAAAATATTTTCAATTTTATTTTTTAATCGTTGAATAGTTCCAACATTCATTGAGTTTGGCTTTTCCAATTTTTTAATTCTTATGGTATAGGTACTACCATTTTGTTTTTTCACTATCACTTCTTCTATCACTTCTTTATTAATTATCACTTTAACTGTTGTCAAGTCCAACATGTTTAATTTTTTTAGTAAAGAATTTTAAAAAACAAAATATATACTTTTTCACTACCAATATTAAAATACTAGAAAGTTTATGTTTATTATTAACTTTTTATCAAACCATTAGCTTTTGATTATATAATTTTTGTTTACATCAATAGTAAAATATTAGCATACGTGTTTGAACTAAAGTTCATAAGTTCAGAAGTTCATGTTCTTTATAAGTTCATTAAACTAACATTAAAAAAATGCAAGATCAATGACAAAACTTTTTTAAATAAATGTACAACTAAATTCAATAAACTATCATTTTTTTATAAACCATTAAGGTTGCATGGACACTACCTCGTAAGTCATAATAGAATCTAATTTTTTTTTATTAAAATCAAAAACTTAAATACGAATTCATAATTCATTACTATAATTTAACCGTTATCTAACATTATTATTAATTATTTTTAATTATCTCAGAGTGATATTTCCATGAATTTCTAATCTTTTGAATTAAAATAGCTTCAAAGCCTTAGCTAGATAATTTTTTTATTTTAATTTTAACGTATTCTATGAAAGAGAAGTTTTTTTTTTTTTTTTTTTTTTAATCTTCCTATGGAGATATATAACCTACATGTTAAATTTCTATTTTTTAATAATTTAATAAACGATAACCCTTTGTCAGATCTATTCCAAAAAAAAATTAATTTAGACGCATAAGATAGCAATTTATAACATATAAAAAAAATTAGCTTCTAATCTTCAAAATTACATTAGTGTTCATACAACCTTAAATTCAATAAATAAATTTATTATGCAATTTTATGTTAAGATATTATAATAATAGAAGAGTTAATATATAATGAAATAATAAAAAAATCGAAATATTAGAATGTCAGATACACATATTATTGATAAAATATTAAATAGTATGTTCTGAAAAAAATATAAATAGGAAAAAAAAATCTCTTAATATTCATTTAGTATACAGCTTTCATCTAGTTTAATAAACAGTATTTTTTTTTCAAACTCTGTGTGTGTGTGTGTTTTTTTTTATAAATATGTCTACGCAAATAACTGAGGTAAGTTTTATAAATTTTTTTTACTTAAAATTTTTTACTTAAACTAAAAAAAAAAAATTATTTACAATTTTTATTAGTTCATACCCGATTGGCACTCTTCCATAACTGACGAAATGTTGATTGAAACGGTTATAAAAATGGAATCCGAATTGATTCAAACCACTATAAAAATGAAATCCAATAATATTCCAAAAATTTATGTTTTGGAAGATGTTAACATATCAAATCCATCTTCTACGCTCATTAACCCTCTTCCGCTTACAGATCTTACATTGCTACCAATAGAAAGTTACCCTCCATTAGACCTAGACAGTCATTTCTCTCCAAACTTAGCTTCTTCCTCAAACAATTTTCAACCAATAGATGATTTACTCAGAGAATTGAATTCATATTTATTCTCTAGTGAATCAGATGCAAATTTAAATTCTGCTGCTCATCATAGTGAATCAAACAGACCTGAATACATTCAACATATACCATCAAGTAAACCAACAGACATTCAACATATACCATCAAGTAAACCAACACACATTCAACATATTAATTTATTGCCAAGTAAATCTACAAACATTCAACATTCTCCAAGATCATCGCTTTTTCGTCGTTGCAAATTGAAAATAAAAACTAATAATAATAATAGAAACAAACATAATTCCTATAAAATAAATAGCCAAGAGGTAATTGATTTGACAAAAGAAGAAGATGAAAAAGATAATATTAAAAAAAGAAGCCTTGAACAAGCAGGTAAAAATAACTCATTTAAAAATTTTTGTATTAATTGTTAATATTTTCTTAAAAATTTGTTTCTTAGGATTATCATCACCTTCATCATCATCTAAAACAAAGAAATTATTATCACCAGAATCATCTTCCTCACCAGAATCACCTTCAAAATCAAATAATACAAATAATGAAGCATCATCTAGCTGTATGCTTCCTACATTCTCACCATTAGATGAAACAAAAACATGGATAGCTGTTAATTGTTTTAAAAATAAAATTTTTGCTGGAAGGTTAGTAAATTACGAGAATGCTAAGGACTTATCCACATTTTTTAAATATAAGAAAAAACTAGTATCCGATAAAATTAGAGAATACTTATCTCTACACACTTTAATTAAAGTTTCATTTGGAATAAGATGTGATTTTGTAATTAAAAAAAGCGATACAGAAGTCATAGATACATTTCATTTCATGCTTAATCTTCAACACTTTGATCAAACCACTGAGTTTTCTGCTTGGTATAAGGATGCGCTAAACAATCTTATAGTAAGGTTAGAAGAGTTTCAACAAAGAGGCTCAAATGCTACACTAGATAAAATTCTTTGTTTAGAATTAATTGTAGCACAATTTGACCCAATAAGAGGTGAAACTTATATACCTCTACCAAAAGATTTAAAAAAAAAAAAAAAAAAAAAGATTTTAGATAAAAAAGCCTGCATTTATATTCAAAATGAAGATAGCTATTGCTTTGCTTATTGTCTTTTAGCACATTTTATCCCTGTAGAAGAGCATAGTTATAGAGTTTCAAAGTATCCACAAAACTTTTATGAAATATTTAATTTTAACAACATCAAATTTCCAGTAGAACTTAAAGATATACCTAAAATCGAGAAAAATAATAATTTTTCTATAAATGTATATGGTTTATCAGATTCTGGTTTGGTAAATGGTCCTTTATATTTCACCAAACAAAAGAAACAACAACACATAAACTTACTCATGATTAATGATAACATTAAATTCCACTACTGTCTTATTAAAAATCTATCAAGACTTTGTTCTTCTCAAAAATCAAAAAATCATTTACAAAAGTTTTTCTGTGATAGATGTCTTCAACATTTCAATATTAGAGAAAAATACAGTGAACATCTAGAACTGTGCAATGTTTTTAATGAAGTAAAAACTGTATTTCCTACAGGGAAAGATGTAATATTAGAATTTAAAAATTATAAAAATAAACAATTTCTCCCTTTCGTAATATATTCAGATTTTGAATGTTTTCTTCCAAAAATCATTGGTAACATTAGCAATACTAATAACAACACTTCATATTTCCAACATCATATACCATACTCTGTAGCTCTAAAAGTTATATGTTCCTATGACTCTTCAAAAAATGAGTATTATTCATATTCAGGTCTTGATGTAGCAAAATGGTTCATTAGTAAATTGAGAGAAATTTTAAATTCAATTGAAAGTATATATAAAACTATTATACCTATACATATGACTGAAGAAGACGAACTCATATTTCAATCGTCAACTGTTTGTTACGTTTGTGAGAAACCCTTTTTGGAAGGAGAGGCTAAAGTTAGAGATCACTGTCACTTAACATCAAAATTTAGTAGGGCTTCTCATGAGGGGTGTAATATTAATTATACTCTTCCAAATTTTGTTCCAGTATTTTTTCATAACGGCTCTCGTTATGGTTTCAATTTTTTTATTCGTGAATTGGGATATGATGATGGGGATATTCATGCTATTCCTATTAACAGCGAACGATATATATCTTTTTCTAAAAAAATTAACTTTTTATATGTTAGGTTTATCGACTCATGCAGATTTATGCAAAGCTCTCTCGATACTCTAGTAAAAAATTTAGATGATAATCAATTTGAAATTCTAAAAGAGGAATTTGGAGCATCCCATCCCCATCTGAATTTATTAAAGAAAAAGGGAATCTTTCCTTATGATTATGTAACCGAATGGAATCAACTAAATGAAACTGTTTTACCAGAACCTGATTCTTTTTTTAATCAATTAACAGATAGCAATATAAGCAAAGAAGAATATGAACATGCGAAAAATGTTTGGGAAAAATTTCATATTAAAAATTTAGGTGAATATGCCGATATTTATTTAAAATGTGATGTTTTACTATTAGCATGTGTGTTTGAAAATTTTCGTAAAATTTCATAATGATTTCCCGTTTCTACCAGAACATAAAATAGTTAATAAACAAAAAAAATTAGTAAGTACTTTCTATAGTAAACATAAATATATTCTTCACTTAAAAAATTTGCAACAAGCTTTAAAATATGGTTTGAAATTAACAGCAAGACATAGGATTCTACGTTTTTCTCAATCATTGTGGTTGAAAAAATACATTGATTTAAATACTGAGAAAAGAACTAATGCAAAAAAAAATTCTTTTGAAAAAGACTTTTTCAAATTGATTAATAATGCAATGTTTGGTAAAACCATGGAATCTGTGCGTAAAAGATCTAAATGTAAATTGATAACAAGATACGAAGGAAAAAACGGAGTGAGAAATCTAATAAGTAGTCCATATTGCAAAAAATTTACAGTAATAGCTGAAAATTTACTAGTAATAGAATTACAACCTTCTGAACTTAAATTTGATAAACCGATTATAGTAGGAGCATGTGTTCTTGAACTCTCCAAGCTACCTATGTTTAACTTTCATTATAAATATATGAAAAAATGGTTTGCAAATCTAACTCTTATGTATACGGATACAGATTCACTAGTATATCATATTATTAAAAAAGATCGAAATGAGATGGATATCTATCAGAGAATAAAGCATAACTTTGAATTGTTCGATACTTCAGACTACCCAGAAAATAATATTTTTAACATTCATAGGCATAATAAAAAAGTTTTAGGATGTTTTAAAGATGAAACAAATAAGGAAATAATAACACAGTTTTGTGCCTTAAAAGCAAAAATGTATTCGTTCAAACTAGAATCAGATAATACGATAAAGAAGGCAAAAGGAGTTGTTAAAGCTACTCTAAAGAAAATTACATTTAATGATTATGTAAATACTCTGTTTAATGAAGAAAGTGTTTATAGTGATATGTATAGAATACTAAGCAAAAACCTTGAATTGTATACTATAAAACAGCGTAAAAAAACTTTGTCATCAGATGATGATAAACGCGTAATTCAAGAAAATAAAATTGATACACTAGCTCTTGGTTATAAAAAAATTAATAATTTGTAATTTTTTAATGGCGATAGTTTTGTAATTTATATAAAAAAAAGGAATTGGTAATAAAAAAACTATTTAAAAAAAAAATTTTTATTTTTTTTTTTGATATTTATAACAAATTCTCTCTAAGTATCCATTCAGATTCATTAAATCCTAACCATTATACCAACACCATGTTATTTTTCCTTTTTAAAATTTTTTCAACTAAATATATATTGGGGAAATTAGTTTTCAATAATTCATATTGGTAAAATGAACCTAATATTGGATTCCCAGCCAAGTCTTCCAATAGATATGAATAGGGATCTGTAGATTGAATTTTAACAATCTTGAAAACTTCCATAGACCAATTTGGTGTATATTTTTTTTCAAATACATGTTTGTATTTGGTTATTCGAACAAAATCTCCGATTGAGAATCTTCTATTAGCTTTTTGTTTAGAAGGAGGAGGAGGGTCATTATGATATGCTGTTTTCAACAATATTTCTTCATGTTCTTCAGAAACTTCACTAGGCTTCATTCCAGTTGTTCGATGTTTTTGATTATTATAAGTTTCAACAATTTTTTGAAGAATATCAATCCACTTGTAAGATCCATTAAGCGAAAATTGTTTATATAACATATTCTTCAATGTTCTATTGAATCGTTCTATAATTGCACATTTTTTCGTGGAATAACTTGGATAAATGTTAATATTATGTTGTTTCATCAACTTTTGAAAATGTGAGTAGAAAAATTCTTTCCCTTGATCAACATGTAAATTCTTAGGTGATGTAGTTCTATTCAATATTTTTTCAAATGCATTTGTTACTTCTTTCCCGGTTTTTGTTTTCAAAGGTTCACAGAAAGCAAATTTAGAAAAACAATTGATTACAGTAAGTATATATTTATACCCATTATTTTCTTTGGAATAATTTGTCATTTCTCTTTAATCAGCTTCAAATAAATCATTTAAACCAAATAATTTATATTTACGTCTAGGAAAGTTTACTCTTACAGGTTTGTGAATTTCATTTAGTATTTCTTCCTTTTCCATTATACACTGATTTTTTTGGAAAATTACACAACTTTTTATGATTTTTTTTATTTGTGTGTATAATAAATAAACAATTAATATAAAAAAAGTACAGAATGAAATATTTGTATGTGTTCTTGCTTCAAAATCCATTTTACGAGTGCTTATCCTGCTATTAAAAAAATTGTTTATAAATATTTATGCAACAATCCCGAGTTCTTTTAATTCACTTAAAATGCTTATAATTTCATTTTTTACTCCATTATTTCCCGCACGTTTTTCTGCATTTAGAAGCTTAAGACGTGAAATTAATTCATTTGGGTCATCGAAATAAATTATTTTTGGGTTATATAGGCTACGATATGATATCCCCCCACCTTCATGAAACAATTTTGAAATAATATTATGATATTTCCGACTACGATTTCCATCAATTTGACCATTATTTTTAAATTTTTTACGATGTGCATTTGTCAATTCTAATATATTTTTATACAATTGCAAATCACTTTCTTCAAAGTTTTCAGGTGTTTTCTTAAACAACAATTCACATATTCCATTAGTAAGCGGAAACATTTTCTTTCCATTAAGATAGATATGATCATTTTGGAATTTAACAGGTGTATTACCAATTTTCCATTCTCCATTCTCATCCTCTCTAACACCATAAATATTTCTTTTATCTTTTAAATGTTCATATTGCTGTATATATTTCATAACATTTGGAATATAATTTTCTTTTTTAATATTCAATATTTCTTTCTCATTTTGTATTTCATCTTTAATTATAGGTGATTTAGATATTTTTTCTGATAGTTCATTTATGGGCTTTACAATGGGATTATATAATGTTTGTAAATTTTGCTCCAATCTCTGCTCACCACGTTTTAATAATAAATATTTGGCTCTTATATTTTTTCTAGCACTAATTATTTTATGTTTAATTTGTTGTTCTTTTGCTATTTTTTCATCCATAATGAACAACTGAAGATTTACATCTGCCGCAAATTAACCTACATCTCATGTATTTATAATGATAAACTTATCAAACCCACACCTATAGCGACCGTTATTTAATTCAGATTCTTTATCGATAACAATGAAACCATATTAATTTCTCCAACATTCACCACAGAGTACACAAAATTTCTCAAAACTCATATCCCCAATAACATGATTATCGAAAACATGTCTTAAATTCAATGTATCTTGCTTAAACAGAATGATTATGTTGCAATTGTCACGCAAATTTTGTTTATGTGCAGAAGAATATGTTTGAATAAGGAAGAACATGTCTAATTTTTTATGTCTTCCTCTTGAATAATAGTTTTTTATTACTCCTTGATCAGAATTAGCATTCACATCATCGAAAATCACTAATGAATTAGGTTTTATTTGTTCAGTTGTTGGAAACGTTACTAAATCATTAGTCATATACATATTAATATCTTTTAACGGTTTAATAACATCCTTCAACAATTGATATTTATCCTGATCAATAGTTTTTGAATAAATGTATATATTTTCAAATCTTACACCATGTTTTTCAAATATAAGAGAAAGCAAAATATTAGTTTTTCCACTTCCAGAGGGTCCAGTCATCAAAACTCTTAATTGCTTTGGAAATAATTCTCCATGACGCCATCTTTGTCTCTGGTTTTGTTCATCAAAATTCTCAACTTTTAATTGAGTTGGTTGCTGTATGGTCTCCATGATATAAATGTATAAAAACAGCTAGCAAGAATCATTTTATACCATTCTACATTGTTATGTTAGAGTATATAGATGTTGCGTTATAAAGGAGAAGGTTTACTCAATAAATTAATCAATAAACTGCCATTTGAAGCCCATATTCCTGGATATAAATATTGTGGACCAGGCACAAAATTAAAGGAGAAATTATCAAAAGGTGTTGAAGGTATTAACAAATTGGATGAATTTTGTAAATTTCATGATATTGCATATGATACATATAAAGACATAGATAAAAGACACGAAGCAGATAAAATTTTAGCTGAACAAGCTTGGAGTAGAGTAAAAAGTAAGGACGCTAACTGGAAGGAAAAAGCTGCTGCCTGGGCTGTTACTAATATTATGAAAGGTAAAGTGAAAACTGGCTCTGGTTTAAAAACAAAGAAAAACAAAAAAAATATTTTTCAAAAAGGAGGGAAGTTGTTCATGGTAAATAGAAAAATAAAAAAATCAAAGAAAAAGTATAAAAGAATTATACCAACTAGAAAAATTGGTGGAGTTCTTCCATTAACCCTCATCTCTGCAATTGCAGGTGCGGTAACTGCATTAGTAGGAGGAGTTAAAACAGTGAATGACATAAGAAATTCAAAAAAAGCATTGGAAGAAACTATACGTCACAATAAGAAAATGGAAGAATCGGCTGTAAAAGGACGGGGTTTTTATTTAAGACCATATCAAAAGAAGAAAGCTTAAGGCTACTGAAAGAGTTGCCAATTCGAGCGTTAACTGATTTAGAACTAAATAGTTTTGGTAAAAAATATATTAAACACTTTAGAGGTGTATATATGCGAAATACTCTACCTAAAAAACCATTACAAAAAGGAAGTGCTATAGTCAATCTTGCTAGTTCATCATCTAGAGGTACTCACTGGATCTGCTTTTTTAAAAACAAACATAAAGTATTCTATTTTGATAGTTATGGTGATGTACCCCCACCACTTGAAATAATTACTTATCTAGGGAGAAATATTTCATATAATTACAACAGTTTTCAGAAAAGCGGACCAATTTGTGGTCATCTCTGTCTAGCATTTTTACTACATATAACAAACACCTTAACATTAAATATGACTTACATATTATCTTTGAAGGGTAATCAATCGGAATTAAAACAAGATTTTTTCCCTCCAATTCAGTTAGACGGTAATTGTTCTTGTGGATTGGTGAGTTTTATCACATATAATACGATAGTAGGTAGAAAATGGGGTTTCAAGCCTTCTAGGTCATGGCCTAGATTTGAATGGCTTTGGCTGACCTAGATTTGAACGGCCTTGGGTGACCTAGATTTGAATGGCCTTGGCTGACCTAGATTTGAAGGGCCTTGGGTGACCTAGATTTGATGCATTCTTTGAGAGTGCACTTTTTTTGTTTTGATGCACTTTTTGTAGTGCATTTTTCTGATGACGTATTGGATGGTTCATTGAACTCTTGATGACGATACAAGACTTTACAAAGTATGGATTTTTTTTTAAAAAACTAAATGACTTGCTTGGGTTTCGAACCGTAGGTTTTCTGAATGGTAAGAAGATGTGCTTACCACTACACCACGGCCCAGTTTAATAGTATAGTAAAATTTATCTTATATAAAGTAAAACCAAATATTTTTTTTGAATATATAATTAATGGAAATATTTATGAATATATTAATTGAGGTGAAGAACTTATTTTGCCAATGTTAGTTATAGATGCTTCACTGATTTTTAAATATATACTTAATAAAAAATATTAAGATGAATGAACTAATATTAATTATTAATTAAGGTTAAAAACTTAATTTGTCAATGTTAATTATAGACGAGTCAGTGATTTTTAATTATATCCTTAATAAAAATATTCTAGAACATAGGAAATTTTTTATAATACTAATTTTTTTTTTTTTTTTTAATTTATAATATAAAAGAGAGAAAAAATCGTCTTGTATTCACAGTGTACTCAATACAAGTTTTATAGTTAACTATATAGCCAACAATGAATTGTGAAATAAATAAGGTAAGTTTTTAATATAAATATTTTTCTATTTCTTTTATTATTATTTTTTTTAATTTTTATATATATTTCTATTATTTTAATAGGATTTAAATATTGATGATTTAGATTGCGAAATCACCAATCAATATTTATATATGATGGCTAAGAAAATGGAAGAAAATTATCCACGTGTAATTAGCAATGTTTCCCTCCCTTCCCTAAACTTGGATGATAACATACATTTTCCACCTCTAAAATTGGATGATTGCATGCAAACAATTTCTAATCCATTACCTAATTCTATTCCAGAAGTAGATCTAGATGAATTAGAAGCATATTTAAATCTGGATGATTGCATGCAAACAATTTCTAATCCATTACCTAATTCTATTCCAGAAGTAGATCTAGATGAATTAGATGCATATTTAAATCCTCCTGAGGCGGAAAAAATCAATCAGACCACTTCATCAAAGGGAGCATTTGTGGAGGAAACACATTTAAACCATCCTGATAACCATCATTCAGTAAATATCAATCAACCGAGCACATCGAAGAAGATATTTGAGGAAGATAAAAAAAATTGGAAGCCATACTATCGACATAAAAAACTTTTTAAATATTCAATCTATCTTGAAAAAAAATTAAGAAATGAAAAAGGTTTTATTGAAAAGAAACCGTGAAGAGACAGGTAACAAGTTTCATCATATATATATATATATATATATATATTTTTTTTTAACTTAAGGGTTTTGTTAAAGGTCTTTCTTCACACAATTTTCATCATCAGCCAACATCAAGAAGAGATGATAAACCAACATATTCTAATGATGGAGAATTTAATCTTCCTTCACGCTATTCTCACCCATCAACATCAAGAAGAGATGATGAGACAGAATCATCTGCAGATGAAGAAGAATTTAATCATCCTTCTCACACAACATCACAAACAACAGAATTATGGCAAACAGTAACAGCGTTCGGAAAAAGAGTATTTACAGGAGCACTTATCAACCTTGAAAACAGTAAGAAACTTAAAACTTTTTTTAAACATAAAGAAACATTAGTTAGGGGTAAAATTATGGAGTACTTATCATTGCATACTCTAATTAAAATTTCGCTTGCTATAAAATGTGATTTTATAATCAGAAAAGCTGATGTGGAAGTTGTTGATACTTTTCCTTTTGCATTAAAACTTTCTTCTTTTGATCGTGCATCTGATTTTAAGACGTGGTATAATGAATCATTAAAAAAACTTGAAGCAAGATTGGAAGATTTTCAGTCAAGGGGGTCGAATGCTACTTTAGATAAAATATTATCTCTAGAGTTGAATATAGCAAAATTCGAACCCTTCAAGGGTGGAAGTTTTATCCCTCTGCCAAAAAAAATATTATATAAAAGAGCTTGCGTTAACATTAAAAATGAGGATTTTTTCTGCTTTGTATATTGTATAATTGCACATTTTTAAAATATAGTTAAAAATCCTCAAAATGTTACAAAATATATACCAGATTTTAATACATGCTGTATATTTGACCATTTTAACCCATTAGAATTTAATAATCGAGAAAATTTTCCTCAAATATATGATTTTAGAGGTATTGAATTTCCAGTAAAACTAAAAGACATAATCAAAGTTGAAAAAAACAATGACTTTTCGATAAATGTTTACGGATTATCTGACTCGCATATTGTTAATGGACCTTTATATTTAACTAGAGAAAAGAAAGAGAAACATATAAATTTACTAATGATCAGTGATGGAACTAATTTTCATTATTGCTTAATTAGAAATTTATCAAGACTCTGTTCATCTCAAATATCAAAACATAAAACATCTCACCATATCTGCGATAGATGTCTTCAATATTTCTATGAAGAGCGAAAATATATTGAGCATTTAGAACTTTGTCGAACCATTAATAATGTAAAGATTGTTTTTCCTTTAGAAAAAGATTCTAAACTGAAATTTAAAAACTATAATCGTAAATTAGCTTTACCGTTCATTGTGTACAGTGATTTCGAGTGTATATTATCTAAAGTAGATGATGTTAACAATATTTCAAATACAACCTATTTCCAACAACATATAGCATACTCTGTGGCTATTCAAGTTGTTTGCTCCTATGATTCAAGCAAAAATCAATTTTTTGCTTATAGAGGAGAAAATGCATCAAAATGGTTTATTAATAAATTAAGACAAATCGCAGATGTTATTGAGGGAATATATAAAACTAAAGAACCAATTCGCATGACTGAGGAAGATGAAATATCATTTCAATTATCTTCGGATTGCCATATCTGTGAGAAACCTTTTCTAGAAAACGATATTAAGGTTCGTGATCACTGTCACTTAAATTCTTCGACAGTGAATCCTTTATCAAATTACAGAGGTTCTGCACACGAAAGTTGTAATCTTAAATTCTCTCTTCCAAATTTCATAGCAGTAATATTTCATAACGGATGCAACTATGATTTTAATCTATTTATTCATGAACTTGGTTATGATGAAGGTGAAATAAAAGCGATTCCTATTAATAGCGAGAGATACATTTCTTTTTCAAAGGAAATGAATTCATTACATGTGAGATTTATCGATTCATGTCGATTTATGCAAAGCTCACTTGATAGCTTGGTTAAAAATTTAGATGAAACTCAATTTCAAATTCTTGAAAATGAAATCGGAGCAACCCATCCCCATTTGGAATTATTAAAACAAAAAGGAATTTTCCCGTATGATTATATTACTGGTTGGGATAAGTTGGAAGAAACCAGTTTACCGGATAAAAGGGAATTTTATAATCAACTAACAGATAGCAATATTACAGATGAAGAATATGCACATGCTAAAGATGTTTGGAGCAAATTTAATATAAATAATTTAGGTGAATATGCCGACCTGTATTTAAAATGTGATGTGTTACTTTTATCATGTGTTTTCGAAAATTTTCGTGAAATTTGCTTATCAACATATCGGTTAGATCCCGCATACTATTATACAATCCCTGGGTTGACCTTTGATGCAATGTTAAAAGTCACCCAGGTTGAGTTGGATTTAATAACAGATATCAACATTCTAAATTTTGTAGAAAATTCTATTAGAGGTGGTTTAACCGTTTCAGTAAAAAGATATGCTGAAAGTAACGTTCCACATTCACATGATTATAATCCAAATTTACCGGAAAGTTATATTGTTTATTTAGATGCAAACAATCTCTATGGATTAGCCATGTCCCAACCTCTTCCAATATGTGATTTTAAATTTCTCTCTCCTCTGGAAGTACAGAATTTTAATATCAATACTGATGTGAATGGAGAGTATGGTTACTTCTTAGAGGTAGATATTGCCTATCCCCCAGACTTACATGACTCTCAAAACGATTTTCCCTTTTTGCCTGAACATAGGGTTATTAATAAACACAAGAAATTGGTTACAACTTTTTATGATAAAAAGAAATATATTGTGCATTTAAAAAATTTACAGCAAGCATTAAAATATGGCTTAAAATTAACTGCTAGACACAGAATTTTACGTTTTCGTCAATCATTGTGGTTAAAAAAATACATTGATTTGAATACAGAGAAGAGAACTAATGCTAGGAATTCTTTCGAAAAAGACTTCTTTAAATTAATGAATAACGCAATGTTTGGTAAAACTATGGAATCTGTGCGCAAAAGAAGAAAGTGTAAGCTACTTGTAAAATATGACGGGAAAAATGGAGTACGTAATTTGATCAGTTCTCCATACTGTAGAAAGTTTACAATTATAGGGGAAAATTTGATTGTTATCGAATTAAAACCAGGGGAATTAAAATTTAATAAGCCTATTATTGTAGGTTCTGCAGCTCTAGAATTATCTAAATATCCAATGTATGAATTTCATTATGGATTTATAACGAAATGGTTCACATATGTTTTTCTTTTATATTCGGATACTGACAGTTTCATATATTACATAATTAGAAAAGATCCAATACAAGAGAAAAATATATATGAGATAATGAAGGAAAATATTGAAATGTTTGATACATCAGATTATCCCCAAAATAATGTATATAATATCCCTAGAAAAAATAAAAAAGTTTTAGGGTGTTTCAAGGATGAGAATAATGGTCAAATAATAACGCACTTTTGCTCTTTAAAAGCAAAAATGTATTCCTTCATGCTGGAGACAAGTAATGTTGTTAAAAAGGCTAAAGGAGTTGTGAGGTCTTCTTTGAAAAAAATAAAATTTGAAGATTATGTAAATACTCTTTTTAACGAAGAAGCTAATGCTATGTATAGCGATTTGTATACAATTCGAAGTAAAAAACTCAAATTGTATACATTGAAGCAAAAGAAAAAAACTCTTTGTTCTCATGATGATAAGCGTGTGGTTTTGGAAGATAGAATTCACACATTAGCTTTGGGGCATAAGAAGCTTGTGAATTAGTTAGGAAATTTATACAAAAATTATGTAATAAGATTAATATGTAATAAGATTAATATGTTTATATATAAAGTGAAATGTAAATATAATATGTAAAGGGAAAATATAAAAAATAAAACTGTTTAAAAAAAAAAAATTTTTTTATTGATTACTTTTTTCATTATAACAAATCTTTCTTAGCTATCCACTCTGAGCTATTAAAACCAAGCCACTTAACTAATAGCATATTGTTTTTCCTTTTTAAAACTTTTTCGACTAAATAAACATTTGGGAAATTAGTTTTCAATAATTCATATTGGTAAAATGATCCTAATATTGGATTTCCGCTTAAGTCTTCCAACAAATATGAATATGGAGATGTTGATTGAATTTTAACAATCTTAAAAACTTCCATAGACCAATTGGGAGTATATTTTTTTTCAAATATATGTTTATACTTGGAAACTCGAACAAAATCTCCAATGGAAAATTTTCTTTTAACTTTTTCTGTAGAATGATGATCATATACTGTTTCTAACAAAAAAATCAAAGAAAAAGTATAAAAGAATTATACCAACTAGAAAAATTGGTGGAGTTCTTCCATTAACCCTCATCTCTGCAATTGCAGGTGCGGTAACTGCATTAGTAGGAGGAGTTAAAACAGTGAATGACATAAGAAATTCAAAAAAAGCATTGGAAGAAACTATACGTCACAATAAGAAAATGGAAGAATCGGCTGTAAAAGGACGGGGTTTTTATTTAAGACCATATCAAAAGAAGAAAGCTTAAGGCTACTGAAAGAGTTGCCAATTCGAGCGTTAACTGATTTAGAACTAAATAGTTTTGGTAAAAAATATATTAAACACTTTAGAGGTGTATATATGCGAAATACTCTACCTAAAAAACCATTACAAAAAGGAAGTGCTATAGTCAATCTTGCTAGTTCATCATCTAGAGGTACTCACTGGATCTGCTTTTTTAAAAACAAACATAAAGTATTCTATTTTGATAGTTATGGTGATGTACCCCCACCACTTGAAATAATTACTTATCTAGGGAGAAATATTTCATATAATTACAACAGTTTTCAGAAAAGCGGACCAATTTGTGGTCATCTCTGTCTAGCATTTTTACTACATATAACAAACACCTTAACATTAAATATGACTTACATATTATCTTTGAAGGGTAATCAATCGGAATTAAAACAAGATTTTTTCCCTCCAATTCAGTTAGACGGTAATTGTTCTTGTGGATTGGTGAGTTTTATCACATATAATACGATAGTAGGTAGAAAATGGGGTTTCAAGCCTTCTAGGTCATGGCCTAGATTTGAATGGCTTTGGCTGACCTAGATTTGAACGGCCTTGGGTGACCTAGATTTGAATGGCCTTGGCTGACCTAGATTTGAAGGGCCTTGGGTGACCTAGATTTGATGCATTCTTTGAGAGTGCACTTTTTTTGTTTTGATGCACTTTTTGTAGTGCATTTTTCTGATGACGTATTGGATGGTTCATTGAACTCTTGATGACGATACAAGACTTTACAAAGTATGGATTTTTTTTTAAAAAACTAAATGACTTGCTTGGGTTTCGAACCGTAGGTTTTCTGAATGGTAAGAAGATGTGCTTACCACTACACCACGGCCCAGTTTAATAGTATAGTAAAATTTATCTTATATAAAGTAAAACCAAATATTTTTTTTGAATATATAATTAATGGAAATATTTATGAATATATTAATTGAGGTGAAGAACTTATTTTGCCAATGTTAGTTATAGATGCTTCACTGATTTTTAAATATATACTTAATAAAAAATATTAAGATGAATGAACTAATATTAATTATTAATTAAGGTTAAAAACTTAATTTGTCAATGTTAATTATAGACGAGTCAGTGATTTTTAATTATATCCTTAATAAAAATATTCTAGAACATAGGAAATTTTTTATAATACTAATTTTTTTTTTTTTTTTTAATTTATAATATAAAAGAGAGAAAAAATCGTCTTGTATTCACAGTGTACTCAATACAAGTTTTATAGTTAACTATATAGCCAACAATGAATTGTGAAATAAATAAGGTAAGTTTTTAATATAAATATTTTTCTATTTCTTTTATTATTATTTTTTTTAATTTTTATATATATTTCTATTATTTTAATAGGATTTAAATATTGATGATTTAGATTGCGAAATCACCAATCAATATTTATATATGATGGCTAAGAAAATGGAAGAAAATTATCCACGTGTAATTAGCAATGTTTCCCTCCCTTCCCTAAACTTGGATGATAACATACATTTTCCACCTCTAAAATTGGATGATTGCATGCAAACAATTTCTAATCCATTACCTAATTCTATTCCAGAAGTAGATCTAGATGAATTAGAAGCATATTTAAATCTGGATGATTGCATGCAAACAATTTCTAATCCATTACCTAATTCTATTCCAGAAGTAGATCTAGATGAATTAGATGCATATTTAAATCCTCCTGAGGCGGAAAAAATCAATCAGACCACTTCATCAAAGGGAGCATTTGTGGAGGAAACACATTTAAACCATCCTGATAACCATCATTCAGTAAATATCAATCAACCGAGCACATCGAAGAAGATATTTGAGGAAGATAAAAAAAATTGGAAGCCATACTATCGACATAAAAAACTTTTTAAATATTCAATCTATCTTGAAAAAAAATTAAGAAATGAAAAAGGTTTTATTGAAAAGAAACCGTGAAGAGACAGGTAACAAGTTTCATCATATATATATATATATATATATATATTTTTTAACTTAAGGGTTTTGTTAAAGGTCTTTCTTCACACAATTTTCATCATCAGCCAACATCAAGAAGAGATGATAAACCAACATATTCTAATGATGGAGAATTTAATCTTCCTTCACGCTATTCTCACCCATCAACATCAAGAAGAGATGATGAGACAGAATCATCTGCAGATGAAGAAGAATTTAATCATCCTTCTCACACAACATCACAAACAACAGAATTATGGCAAACAGTAACAGCGTTCGGAAAAAGAGTATTTACAGGAGCACTTATCAACCTTGAAAACAGTAAGAAACTTAAAACTTTTTTTAAACATAAAGAAACATTAGTTAGGGGTAAAATTATGGAGTACTTATCATTGCATACTCTAATTAAAATTTCGCTTGCTATAAAATGTGATTTTATAATCAGAAAAGCTGATGTGGAAGTTGTTGATACTTTTCCTTTTGCATTAAAACTTTCTTCTTTTGATCGTGCATCTGATTTTAAGACGTGGTATAATGAATCATTAAAAAAACTTGAAGCAAGATTGGAAGATTTTCAGTCAAGGGGGTCGAATGCTACTTTAGATAAAATATTATCTCTAGAGTTGAATATAGCAAAATTCGAACCCTTCAAGGGTGGAAGTTTTATCCCTCTGCCAAAAAAAATATTATATAAAAGAGCTTGCGTTAACATTAAAAATGAGGATTTTTTCTGCTTTGTATATTGTATAATTGCACATTTTTAAAATATAGTTAAAAATCCTCAAAATGTTACAAAATATATACCAGATTTTAATACATGCTGTATATTTGACCATTTTAACCCATTAGAATTTAATAATCGAGAAAATTTTCCTCAAATATATGATTTTAGAGGTATTGAATTTCCAGTAAAACTAAAAGACATAATCAAAGTTGAAAAAAACAATGACTTTTCGATAAATGTTTACGGATTATCTGACTCGCATATTGTTAATGGACCTTTATATTTAACTAGAGAAAAGAAAGAGAAACATATAAATTTACTAATGATCAGTGATGGAACTAATTTTCATTATTGCTTAATTAGAAATTTATCAAGACTCTGTTCATCTCAAATATCAAAACATAAAACATCTCACCATATCTGCGATAGATGTCTTCAATATTTCTATGAAGAGCGAAAATATATTGAGCATTTAGAACTTTGTCGAACCATTAATAATGTAAAGATTGTTTTTCCTTTAGAAAAAGATTCTAAACTGAAATTTAAAAACTATAATCGTAAATTAGCTTTACCGTTCATTGTGTACAGTGATTTCGAGTGTATATTATCTAAAGTAGATGATGTTAACAATATTTCAAATACAACCTATTTCCAACAACATATAGCATACTCTGTGGCTATTCAAGTTGTTTGCTCCTATGATTCAAGCAAAAATCAATTTTTTGCTTATAGAGGAGAAAATGCATCAAAATGGTTTATTAATAAATTAAGACAAATCGCAGATGTTATTGAGGGAATATATAAAACTAAAGAACCAATTCGCATGACTGAGGAAGATGAAATATCATTTCAATTATCTTCGGATTGCCATATCTGTGAGAAACCTTTTCTAGAAAACGATATTAAGGTTCGTGATCACTGTCACTTAAATTCTTCGACAGTGAATCCTTTATCAAATTACAGAGGTTCTGCACACGAAAGTTGTAATCTTAAATTCTCTCTTCCAAATTTCATAGCAGTAATATTTCATAACGGATGCAACTATGATTTTAATCTATTTATTCATGAACTTGGTTATGATGAAGGTGAAATAAAAGCGATTCCTATTAATAGCGAGAGATACATTTCTTTTTCAAAGGAAATGAATTCATTACATGTGAGATTTATCGATTCATGTCGATTTATGCAAAGCTCACTTGATAGCTTGGTTAAAAATTTAGATGAAACTCAATTTCAAATTCTTGAAAATGAAATCGGAGCAACCCATCCCCATTTGGAATTATTAAAACAAAAAGGAATTTTCCCGTATGATTATATTACTGGTTGGGATAAGTTGGAAGAAACCAGTTTACCGGATAAAAGGGAATTTTATAATCAACTAACAGATAGCAATATTACAGATGAAGAATATGCACATGCTAAAGATGTTTGGAGCAAATTTAATATAAATAATTTAGGTGAATATGCCGACCTGTATTTAAAATGTGATGTGTTACTTTTATCATGTGTTTTCGAAAATTTTCGTGAAATTTGCTTATCAACATATCGGTTAGATCCCGCATACTATTATACAATCCCTGGGTTGACCTTTGATGCAATGTTAAAAGTCACCCAGGTTGAGTTGGATTTAATAACAGATATCAACATTCTAAATTTTGTAGAAAATTCTATTAGAGGTGGTTTAACCGTTTCAGTAAAAAGATATGCTGAAAGTAACGTTCCACATTCACATGATTATAATCCAAATTTACCGGAAAGTTATATTGTTTATTTAGATGCAAACAATCTCTATGGATTAGCCATGTCCCAACCTCTTCCAATATGTGATTTTAAATTTCTCTCTCCTCTGGAAGTACAGAATTTTAATATCAATACTGATGTGAATGGAGAGTATGGTTACTTCTTAGAGGTAGATATTGCCTATCCCCCAGACTTACATGACTCTCAAAACGATTTTCCCTTTTTGCCTGAACATAGGGTTATTAATAAACACAAGAAATTGGTTACAACTTTTTATGATAAAAAGAAATATATTGTGCATTTAAAAAATTTACAGCAAGCATTAAAATATGGCTTAAAATTAACTGCTAGACACAGAATTTTACGTTTTCGTCAATCATTGTGGTTAAAAAAATACATTGATTTGAATACAGAGAAGAGAACTAATGCTAGGAATTCTTTCGAAAAAGACTTCTTTAAATTAATGAATAACGCAATGTTTGGTAAAACTATGGAATCTGTGCGCAAAAGAAGAAAGTGTAAGCTACTTGTAAAATATGACGGGAAAAATGGAGTACGTAATTTGATCAGTTCTCCATACTGTAGAAAGTTTACAATTATAGGGGAAAATTTGATTGTTATCGAATTAAAACCAGGGGAATTAAAATTTAATAAGCCTATTATTGTAGGTTCTGCAGCTCTAGAATTATCTAAATATCCAATGTATGAATTTCATTATGGATTTATAACGAAATGGTTCACATATGTTTTTCTTTTATATTCGGATACTGACAGTTTCATATATTACATAATTAGAAAAGATCCAATACAAGAGAAAAATATATATGAGATAATGAAGGAAAATATTGAAATGTTTGATACATCAGATTATCCCCAAAATAATGTATATAATATCCCTAGAAAAAATAAAAAAGTTTTAGGGTGTTTCAAGGATGAGAATAATGGTCAAATAATAACGCACTTTTGCTCTTTAAAAGCAAAAATGTATTCCTTCATGCTGGAGACAAGTAATGTTGTTAAAAAGGCTAAAGGAGTTGTGAGGTCTTCTTTGAAAAAAATAAAATTTGAAGATTATGTAAATACTCTTTTTAACGAAGAAGCTAATGCTATGTATAGCGATTTGTATACAATTCGAAGTAAAAAACTCAAATTGTATACATTGAAGCAAAAGAAAAAAACTCTTTGTTCTCATGATGATAAGCGTGTGGTTTTGGAAGATAGAATTCACACATTAGCTTTGGGGCATAAGAAGCTTGTGAATTAGTTAGGAAATTTATACAAAAATTATGTAATAAGATTAATATGTAATAAGATTAATATGTTTATATATAAAGTGAAATGTAAATATAATATGTAAAGGGAAAATATAAAAAATAAAACTGTTTAAAAAAAAAAAATTTTTTTATTGATTACTTTTTTCATTATAACAAATCTTTCTTAGCTATCCACTCTGAGCTATTAAAACCAAGCCACTTAACTAATAGCATATTGTTTTTCCTTTTTAAAACTTTTTCGACTAAATAAACATTTGGGAAATTAGTTTTCAATAATTCATATTGGTAAAATGATCCTAATATTGGATTTCCGCTTAAGTCTTCCAACAAATATGAATATGGAGATGTTGATTGAATTTTAACAATCTTAAAAACTTCCATAGACCAATTGGGAGTATATTTTTTTTCAAATATATGTTTATACTTGGAAACTCGAACAAAATCTCCAATGGAAAATTTTCTTTTAACTTTTTCTGTAGAATGATGATCATATACTGTTTCTAACAATTTTTCTTCATGTTCTTTGGAAACTATACTAGGTTTCATACCAATTGTTCTATGTTTACTATTATTATAAGTTTCAACAATGTTTTGAAGGATATTTATCCACTTGTAGGATCCATTGAGCGAGAATTGTTTATATAATAAGTTTTTCAATGTTCTATTAAAGCGCTCGATAATTGCACATTTTTTCGTAGAATAACTCGGATACATGTTAATATTATGTTTTTTCATTAACTTTCGGAAATGTGAATTGAAGAATTCCTTCCCTTGATCAACGTGTAAATTTTTAGGCGATGTGGTTTTCTTTAATATATTTTCAAATACTCTCGTTACCTCTTTTCCTGTTTTTGTTTTCAAAGGTTCACAGAAAGCAAATTTAGAAAAACAATTTATAACAGTAAGTATATATCTAAAACCTTTATTTTCTTTTGAATAATTTCCCATTTCTATTAAATCAGCCTCGAAGAGATCATTCAAACCAAATAGTTTATATTTGCGTCGAGGGAAATTTACTCTTGCTGGTTTATGAATTTCATTTACTATTCCCGTTTTTTCCATAATGGTTT
Organism: Chrysoperla carnea; assembly: GCF_905475395.1. Classification (NCBI taxonomy): domain Eukaryota; kingdom Metazoa; phylum Arthropoda; class Insecta; order Neuroptera; family Chrysopidae; genus Chrysoperla; species Chrysoperla carnea. The sequence continues at coordinate 72,004,501 of NC_058341.1, forward strand.
TTTTTTTAAATATTTGCTTTGAAATCTATTTTGTAAATGATTGACTTTAATTTAATAAATCTCTATAAATAGGAAAAAAACTTATGCTATAATACCAAGTTTTCTTAATTCTGATAAAATGCTTATGATCTCCTCTTCCTGCCAGTTTTTCAGCATTTAAAAGCTTCAAACGTTCAATTAACATATTAGGGTTCTCGAAATAAATTATTTTAGGATTATTTAAGCTGCGATATGATATCCCATCACCTTCATGAAACAATTTTGAAATAACTTTACGATATTTAACACTTTTATTACCATCAATTTGGCCATTACTTTTAAATTTTTTACGATGTGCATTTGTTAATAAAAGTATATTTTTATACGCATCTAAATCACTATCATCATAATTTTGAGAATTCTTCTTAAATAATAATTCAAGAAGTCCATTAGTAAGTTTAAACCATTTCCCATTAAGGTTTATATAATCCTTTTGAAAAATAACACTTGTATTACCAATTTTCCATTCTCCACCCCCTCCACGCTTAAAACCGTAAATATGAGTCTTATCTTTTGTATTATCATATTTTTGCATGTAACTAAATAGTTGTGGGTTATATTTTTCTAGATCATCCTCTTCTTCTAAAGTATCATCTTGCTCCATCTCGCTTTTAATATTTGAAATTTCACTTTTTACCTCATCTTTAATTTTAGATGATTGCGATATTTTTTCTGTTAGTTCATTTATAGGTTTTACAATGGGATTATATAGTGTTTGCAAATTTTGCTCCAACATCTGCTCACCACGTTTTAATAATAAATATTTGGCTCTTATATTTTTTCTAGCACTAATTATTTTTTGTTTAATTTGTTGTTCTTTGACTATTTTTTCATCCATAGTGAACAACCGATGATTTGCATCTAACATAATTTAACCTATATCTCATGTATTTATAACTATAAACTTATCAAAACCACATCTATAGCGTCCATCATTTAATTCAGATTCTTTGTCTATTACAATAAATCCATATTTATTTTTCCAACATTCTCCACAAATTTTGCATCGTTTTTCAAAACTCATATCCCCAATAACATGATTATCAAAAACATGTCTTAAATTCAATGTATCTTGTTTTAATAGAATAATTAGATTGCAATTGTCTCGCAAATTTTGTTTATGTGCTAAAGAATAAGTTTGAATAAGGAAAAACATATCCAATTTTTTATGTCTACCTCTTTAATAATAGTTTTTTATTACTCCTTGATCTGAGTTTGCATTTACATCATCGAAAATCACTAATGAATTAGGTTTTACTTCTTCAGTTGTGGGAAACGTTGATAAATCTTTAGTCATATACATATTAATACCTTTTAACGGTTTGATAACATCTTTCAACAATTGATATTTTGGTTGATCGATAGTATTTGAATAAATGTATATATTTTCAAAGCTTATACCATGTTTCTCAAATATAAGTGATAACAAAATATTTGTTTTACCTCCACCACTCGGTCCTGCTATCAAAGCTCTCAACTGATTTGGAAATAATTTACCATGACGCAATCTTTGAGATTGGTTATCCTCATCAAAATTCTCAACTTTTAAATGTGTTGGTTGCTGTATGGTCTCTATGCTATAAATATATAAAAGCTGTAAGCATAATTCATTTTATACCATTCTACATTCTTATGCAAGAGAGTATAGATGTTGCTGTATAAGGGAGGAGGATTGCTAAATAAATTAATCGATAAATTGCCGTTTGAAGCCCATATTCCGGGTTATAAATTTTGCGGACCTGGTACAAAATTGAAGGAGAAATTAGCAAAGGGTGTCAGAGGTATTAACAAATTGGATGAATTTTGTAGAGCTCATGATATTGCATATGATACATATAGTGATATAAATAAAAGACACGAAGCAGATAAAATTTTAGCAGAACAAGCCTGGAGTAGAGTAAAAAGTAAAGACGCTAATTTAGGAGAAAAGGCATCAGCTTATCTCATTACAAATATCATGAAGGGTAAAGTAAAAACTGGATCTGGTTTAAAAACAAGAAAAAAAAATAAAACTAATGCTGAGGCTAAAAAAGGTGGAAAGTTGCACATGGTAAAGAGAAAAATAAAAAAATCAAAGAAAAAGATTAAAAGAATTATACCAACTAGAAAAATTGGAGGTGCTCTTCCATTAGCTCTAATCCCTGCAATTGCTGGTGGGCTCACAGCATTAGTAGGTGGTGTTAAAACAGTTAATGATATAAGAAATTCTAAAAAAGCAATAGAAGAAACTATACGCCACAATAAAAAACTAGAAGAATCAGCTTTAAAAGGGCGGGGTTTTTATTTAAGACCATATCAAAAGAAGAAACCTTGAGTTTACTGAATGAGTTACCTATCCGAGCGTTAACTGATTTAGAATTAAATAGTTTTGGTAAAAAATATATTAAACACTTTAGAGGTGTATATATGCGAAATACTCTACCAAAAAAACCACTACAAAAAGAATGTGCAATAGTTAATCTAGCAAGTTCCTCGTCTAGAGGCACTCACTGGATTTGTTTCTTTAAAACCAAACGCAAAGTATTCTATTTTGATAGTTACGGAGATTTACCCCCTCCTCTCGAAATAATCGCATATCTAGGGAGAAATGTTTTATATAATTACAATAGTTTTCAGAAAAATGGACCAATTTGTGGCCACCTCTGTCTAGCGTTTTTACTTCATATAACAAATAGCTAAAACTTATTAATATGGCTTACATATTTTCGTTGAAAGGTAATCAATCTGAAATAAAACAAGATTTTTTCCCTACAATTCAGTTAGATGGTAATTATTCCTGTGGAATGGTAAGTTTCATAGCATATAATTTGATTCCCAACATCGGACCTGAAAACAACCAGTTTAAATATGGTAGTACATCGTATTATGTACCAACAGGTAGTTATGAAATGGAAACGCTTATTAAACTGCTTGAGAAAGAATTTCCATCAATCAAGTTTTCGATAAACTTAAATACGTTTCAAGTTGAAATTAGAGGAAAATACACCATTCATTTCGAAGTAGAAAATTCAATTGCAAAAGTATTTGGATTTTCAAAAAAAAAATTAAAACCTGAGATTAACCATACATCAGATTTGACTATAGAAATTAGTACTGTAAATACAATTCGGATATTATGTAACATTGTCGAGGGTGCATATTTTCAGGGTGAAAAGTTAGCGATACTACATGAATCGCCAATTATGGTTGATACTGGTTTTCGCATTGTTGACATTCCTAATGAAATCATATATTTACCAGTTAACACTAGAGAAATAAGTCAGTTGGTAATCAACCTTGTAGATCAAGAGAATCGTCTTATAAATTTCAGAGGGGAAGAGATTCTTGTACGATTGCATCTAAGAAAAGATGATTGACTTTAATAATAACTTCAATAAATATTTGAGTCCACCACCAAAATGTATCATTAAGAAGAAAGTGATTAAACGTAAAACACGTGTGTCTAAAGAAAATATTAATTATTTAAAATCACTTGATTTAATAGTTTTAAAACAATGAATAATAACATTTTAAACTTAACAAATAAAGTATATTTTGATAATGAGATCACATCAAAAGAATTGATAAGCTATGGACCCTTCAGTGGTAGTAGTTTATCACATGGTAGTAGTATAAGAATTGGGATTCAAAACAAGGATGCAATCTTATCATTATCAGAATCTGATCTCCTAATACAAGGAACCATTAAAAAAGTTGATGATGGTAGCGCTGTTACTTCAGCGCTCATAAACAATGGAATTGCCCACTTATTTGAAGTTGTATCATATAAAATGAATGAACAAGTAATTTGCACAGTATATAATCCTGGTGTTGCTTCAACATTAAATGGTTTTGCAGTGCTCTCATCAGATCAAGTTAAAGGATTATCAAATGCTTCATGGATTTCTGATGGACAATTAGATGGAACAAAGTTTAATTTAACAAAAGATGGAAATTTTCTTTTTACTGTACCTTTATCTCTATTACTGCCATTTTTTGCTACATATAAAAAAGTTATTACAAATGCACGTCATGAGTTGTCTCTCACACGATCTCGAACAGATGAAAATGCTGTTAAGAGTGCTTCAAAATTAAATATTGATATTACTAAAATAGAATGGAGGGTACCTACAATTCATCTTAATGATGTTGCAAGATTACACATGTTGGATTTAATAAAACGAAATGTAACAATTAATGTAGCCTTTCGAAACTATGATTTGGTTACTTACCCAACTTTACCAACAACACATAAGCATTCATGGATGGTGAAAACAACAAATAATCTAAATGCACCGCGTTATGTTATTTTTGCTATGCAGACTGATAGAATAGATGATTTCAAGAAAAATAATCAAATATTTGATTTTAACGATCTATCTTCTATTCGTCTATTTCTGAATGAAAGACAATTTCCCCAACAAGATGTTTTTTTCCAAAATTCGACAGGTGAAATTGCAACACTTTACGATATGTATCTTAGATTTAAATCATCCTATTATAATCAAGAAACAACTTATGAACATCCCTTATTTGATATCGAGAATTTTATGGCTTTTTCGCCTATTGTATGCTTTGATTGTTCAAGACAAAATGAAATCTTTACAACAAATTCTGTGGATATTCGCATTGATTTTGAATGTAAAAAACCTATACCTGCTAAAACAACTGCTTATATGCTATTGATTTCTGATTCGCTTTTCGAATTAAAAATGCAAACAGGGGATATTAAACGAATAATATAAAAAGTATGTTATACAGATACAAATTATCATTTTAATGATGAGCATGCACAAGTTTGGTTACCACAAACTAGATAAAAAAACAGAGAATAAATTTTTTGGGTTAAGTGTTCGAATGAACGATTTAAAAATGGAAATTGATAGACATAAAGCAGATATCAAAGAACTAAAAAAAAATATGGTGACTCAATTGGAGGAAGAGAGAAACAATATCAAAAATATAGAGCATCAATTGAATAAAGAACGTGATAGTACCATAACAACATTAAGTAAATTAACTGGAAATATGAAGGGAAGCATCTTTAAAACAATGGCTGAATTAAATACGGATATGAAGAATGATTTTATGACTCAGAAAAGTATTCTACTAAAATCTATAAATGAAATTAAAGATGAAAATTCTCATTCAAAAAAAGATATCCATTCGTTACGAAGTAGTATAGATACATTAAAAGAAAAATATATTAGTGCAATGTCGAATAGTATATCTATTTTACAGAAAATGTGTATTGATCTAGATAATTCTCTTAAAAATCTTGCCTACCTTCAAACAGTTAGTGCTAAGGATTTTGCAGAGAAAAATAAAAAGTTGCATGAAGAAGTGACTACTATGGCTTTTCTAAACAAGTTGAAAGTTATTCCATAATAAATAATTTTATTTAGCTATAGTTTTACATACATATATATTTCATAACATTATTGTAATTTAGATATTAATAAATTTATTTAGTAATAGTTTTACATGTATATTTTATTACATTATTATAGACATTATTATTTTTAAATAAATTTTTTTCTTAAAAATAGCAGATTTTTTTTTTATTTCAATAAACCTCTATTCATTATCCTCTATTCCACTGTCAGGTGAATCATCTTGAAAAATATTTAAATTTATAAGTGGAACTGATGTGAAAAGTTTGCGTTTTCTCTTGATAATGTTATTTTTCCTATTATTTGAAAACAATTTCTCTACCCTATATCTCTCGTAAAATATCAATGTGCGTCTTTCTATGGGTCTTTCTATATAGAGATAACAACTCTTCTAGATCTGATTCTTCCATTGTTTTCAATATAGGATTATATTTTTTAATTAAATTTATATAATATTTAAACGTTCCATTGGTTCGTAATGTTGCAAATAGATAAGGATGATGATATATAACATAGTCATACATTGTCTTGAAATTAGGGAGTTTTTCCAATAGTTTCAGAAATTCTACTTCATATTCTTTAAACTTGTTTTCATTTTCTTCGATTCTAGAAAAAAATTTTTTTTTTTTAAATACACATTATAAAACTACATTACAAAATAAACTTACATTTTCAAAGATGATATAGTATCCATTTGTAAAGAAAAAGTTTTTGATAACTAGAATACTCTTCTAGGCATATATATATATATATATATGATAATGTGTGTTACATTATTATAACTATATGAGGAGGGTATATATGCTTATTATATGCTTAAATATACTTACTTAATTTTACATGTTAAATTAATTTTATTAATGGTTGATAAGTTGAACATTTTCTCTACACATATATACACTTATTTGTGTGTGTGTTTGAGTTCATTCACAGCTGGAATATATCTTCATGTGTGTGTTATATGTTGACTTATGTACAAATCATTCAAGCTTGTATTCATCACCATACGATGGCAGCAATTAGATAATTCACTCAACTATGTATTTCATTGTCAGCTTCTATATTTCTCTAAACGATGGAGAAGTTTATGATAAAAAAACTTTTGATAGATCTAAGATACATAGTTGTAGTTGTTTAAGAAGAAATCATATGTATGTTATATTAATTTTTTAAAAGATGGAGGGAGCATCTTTGTTGAGTATATATATATTTTAAGTTTTAAATTTTTTTAAATTATTATTTAAAGAGTATTACAAAAACCACTTTAACAATGGCTCAAAAACAAGTTGATAAACATTTTCAAAATATTAAAAAATATATTCTCATCGGCATTGTACCATATGATTTATCAAGTGTGTTACAAATTAAATCAAATCATAATCAATTAATTAACTTTACTAAATCATAATGGAAAAAGTTCTTAAATCATCAACAACTTATTTTGGATTATTTAAGTAATATTAATGACTATCTGGAGAATATTGTGATTGATGATGTTTATATTTCTTCATATGTGTACTATAATAAGAAAATCATCAAATTTGCGTCAAGTAATTCTATTATTCATCTAGGTGAAGAAACAATTCGACAAATGTTTGAAGTACAAAAAATTATAGATTGTCAATTTTCAATCTTGGACTCATTAAATATACAAGGATATATGGAAATGGTGAAAAATAAGTTTCATAATGAACAAAACCCACAACTAGACTTGAATGAATTTATATCATCGATAATTATTCAAGAAAAGAATCCAATGTTGAAAAAATTATTGTTGGAATTATCAATCAACCATCCAACTGCATTAGAAAAGATTTTACAAACCATGTTAAGATATTGTTCTTTAAACTATTATACAGATTTAAAAAAAAAAATGTACATTCTGAAAAATAAACAAAAAATAAAACAAAAAAAAAAAAAATACTTAGATAATTTCTTTTTTTTATTATGAGTTGCGAAAATACAATACTTTTTTTACAATTTTAATAAAAAAATTTTTTGTTACAAAAAATACAATAATTAAAAAAAATTTATAAAAAGTAAAAATTAAATAATATTATAGAAAAAAATTTATAAAAAGTAAAAATTAAATAATATTATAGAAAAAAATTTTTGGAGGTTGAACTTAATTTTTTTTTGCCAGCTAGGTTTCTACACCTTACTGGACTTTTAAACCCCTCATTCAACCACTTTTAACTGAAACTAATAAAAAAAAAATGTTGTTTGAAATTTACCCTCCTAATATGAACTTTCTCATTCATGTATTTGTAAGGCCGCGGTGTTTTAAGGAAAACTAGGAGAATCCGTGCAAACTCAACTGAAGGTTGGCATACTAAAGTATCAATTACCACCCGAGATTTCCTAGTCTTTTTTGGCACATCTACACTCAAGACCGCAAACTGTTACCAAGATAACAGAACTAATCCGTTTATTATAGTATCGGAATACTATAATAAAACATAATATTAAAAAAAATAATTTTATATCCGTAAATCCATAAATCAATAATCCTTATAATCCTTAGCCATTTTCGTCATATTTATAATATTATTAAAAATTTATAATATTATTAAAAATTTATAATTTCTATAATATTATTTAATTTTTAATTAACGTTGGTATACAAAACCAAAAAAAAATAAAAATTAAATGTTAGTAAGGTTACAAAGCGAATAATATATATTTACATGAGGATGCCCCAATATTTAAAAAAAATTTAAAAATTTAGTTTTAATGAAAACACGCTTTAATAATTTTTACATACTTTTTGATGTTTTTTTTTTTTTATACCATTTTAGCATCCTCATTTTATTTTATTTATATATCATAATAAGCCATACTTTTGTTTTGCAATTTGTTAAGTATGGAGTATGGAAGGAAGTCCATACTTCTTAGAATTTGTTCACCAATTTCCATTAGTCCAAGGGCTTCTTCATGAATAGAATCGCTATTAGATAAAAAAAAAATTAGATTATTTTTTTTTCAACATTTTATTATTTTTTTTTTACTTACGTAATATTTAAATATGCATTTTCTTCTTCAAGCTTGCTGTAAAAAAAATATATATATATATATATATAAATATTATTATTTAGTTATAAAAAAAAATATATATATATATATATATATATATATATATATATATATATTAATATATAAATATTATTATTTAGATATAAAAAAAAAATAAAACATACTCTAAGATATTTTGGGGGTGCGAAATTGTTTCTCTGTAATAAAAATTTAAAAAAATTAAAAAACAAACAAGATTTTATTAGAAAGATAAAAAACTTACTCTATTTCAAAAAACATTTTTCTGATATTTTTGCTGTAAATAAAAACCAAACATTTTTATTAAAAAAAAATAATATAAAAAAAAAAGCTTAATTTTCACTTACTCTTGCTTGACAAAACATGCCATAAAAATGGCATAATTGATGAAAATTATAATTAAAACCACAGTGATAAAATATATTGGTTTCACCATTTTTTATATTTTTTTTAACTATCTTCTTGAACTTCTAGTTTGGTAATGATTAAATAATATTTTTCAATTTTAAATCTAGCTTCCTGAGGGGTATACAAAATCAAAAATTGGGTGAGGTAATCACAAATTAAAGCATACGAATAACAATATACTTCTTTATTAGATAGAGCCCTCTTTTTGATTATTTTCATTACGTTAAAAAAATATTCATTTTTAATATAGTTAAATTTTAAAGATAACTTTTGTATACATCCATATACAGCTCTATATCGAGTAATTGATTTACTTATGTAGTTACGTTAGGAAATTAAAAAAAAAACCAGTGTTTTGTAAAATTCTTTTATGTTACATTTTTTTTAAATTTTAAAAATGAAATTCATTATGAATAGCAATATTTCATATAAAACATACATATTTATCATAGAACGTTATAAATTTTTTTTTCATACGTCATATTACAATCAATATAGTTAATATTAATTTTTAACACTTACCCTCTCCACTTACACTTTTAAATTTCAAAAAAAAATCTATATAAACCAAAACAAAAGTTGCTAAATTTCATATTTTAGCTAACAATAGATTAATATTTCAAATCATGTACACAGCAATTGTAGATTTGCAGGGATTTAGAGATTAAAAAAAAAATAAGTTTATATTAAAAGAATTAGCTATTTTGAAAAATGGGAGAGAAATACAACACTTCTTGGTTAAAAAACCATACAACTGGAATTTGCTTGATTATAAATCACAATCTTGCAACATTTGGTTGAGCAAACATTTCCATAAAATCGCTTGGGAGGATGGATTTGCACATTTCAATGATGTTAAATTAATTGTTGACGATATTTTAGGTGAATGTGATAGCATTTATGTTAAAGGGTTGGAAAAAGTAAAGTGGTGTAAGGATTTATTTAATATAAATGCAAGCAACATTGAAGATATGTGGACCTTCGATGAAGAAAATTATAAACAGAGTGAAAATCAATATTTTCATAGATGTATAATGCATGAGGGAAAATGTGCAATCGAGAATGTACATAGGATATATAATTGTCTCCACCATTAAAAAAAAAATGTATATGAAAGTATTTAAAAAAAAATGCCTCTTAATAATTTTATTCTATAATAATAAATAATGATACAATGTAAAACTAACATTCAGTAAACACTTTTTTTTTATTGTTTATTAATAGCATATACAATGTTAAAAATTAATATATACAAATCGTGTGTTATTTATTATTAGTCATATAAAAATTTATTGTATACCCTATGTTAATATTATACCCCATGTATGTTAACTTGTAAAAAATCTTTGAATATTATGTCTAAGAGGAGGGGAGGATTTATAAGTTATATAAAAGATCACATGTTGAGCTATAAAATTTATAAATCTAACCGAATCATGATTGCCGCTTTACGCAAGTTAACAATTGATTCTCTTAATAATGAGTTAGAAGAAAATGAATATAATGTGCATCTAGAGTTCTACATTGTTGCACTTCGATATGGAAATTTGGAGTTGATAGATTACATTTTAGCAAAATATCCTAGGTTTATTCTATCAAGCTTTTTATCAATGGCTGTTAAACGAAATCACTGTCATATCATCGATTGTTTAATTGAATATAAAATAAAACATATTCACCAACTTAATCGGAAATTTAAAAAAATAAAAAACATATTCAATGAGTCTTCAGAATTCGATGGGGCTATTGAACTATTTTTAAAGAAGAAAAGCTTAGAGGAATATTTACAGGATGGTTTAATTGAATGCATAAGGTATGGACGAGTTAAAGCATTAGAATGTATTTTTAATACATGCAAAGAAAAAAACATTGAATTGAAATTTTATCCTTTCTCAAAAAATTTGGATACTTGGAAATGGTTGATGGAGAAAATTAAGTCACCTGTAACTGAAAAAGGGGTATTTATTACTGAAAACGAGTACGATGTTTGCGGAAATGAAGATAACTCACCAAGCAACAATGTCTATGATTATTTAAAAATTAAAGAATTCATAAATAATAATGTTTTATGTAATAAGTATTTACAAATAAAAAATTTTATATATGTTTAAAAATAAAAAAATACTTTACTTTGATTTAATCACCTTTTCTAAAATTTATATAAAAAATAATTAATATTGCCAAAATAAGTTTTTAACCTTAATTAATATATTCAAAAATTAATTCTAAGTTCATTCATCTTAATATTTTTTATTAAGTATATATTTAAAAATCAGTGAAGCATCTATAACTAACATTGGCAAAATAAGTTGTTCACCTTAATTAATATATTCATAAATATTTCCATTAATTATATATTCAAAAATTAATTCTAAGTTCATTCATCTTAATACTTTTTATTAAGTATATATAACTAACATTGGCAAAAATAGGTTGTTCACCTTAATTAATATATTCATAAATATTTCCATTAATTATATATTCAAAAAAAATATTTGGTTTTACTTTATATAAGATAAATTTTACTATACTAGAAAACTGAGCCGTGGTGTAATGGTTAGCACATCTTCTTACCATTCAGAAAACCTACGGTTCGAAACCCAAGCAAGTCATTTAGTTTTTAAAAAAAAATCCATACTTTGTAAAGTCTTGTATCATCATCGAGAGTTCAATGAACCATCCAATACGTCATCAGAAAAATGCACTACAAAAAAAAAAATGCACTACAAAAAGTGCATCAAAACAAAAAAAAGTGCACTCTCAAAGAATGCATCAAATCTAGGTCACCCAAGACCATTCAAATCTAGGTCACCCAAGGCCGTTCAAATCTAGCTCACCCAAGGCCATTCAAATCTAGGTCACCCAAGGCCATTCAAATCTAGGCCATGACCTAGAAGGCTTGAAACCCCATTTTCTACCTACTTACGATTCCTAACATTACTTCTGAAAACAATCACTTTAAATATGGTAGTACATCATATTATGTGGATACAGGTACTTATGAAATCGATGCGCTTATTAAACTACTTGAAGGAGAATTTCCCTCAATCAAGTTTACTGTAAACTTAAATACATTTAAAATTGAAATTAAAGGAAAATATACCATTCATTTTGAAGTAGAAAATTCAATTGCAAAAGTATTTGGTTTTCGAAAAAAATATTAAAACCTGATATTAAGCATACATCTGATTTACCTATAGAAATAAGTACTGTAAACACAATTCGAATATTATGTAATATCATAGATAATGCCTATTTTCAAGATCAAAAACTTCCTGTAATACACGAATGTCCTATAATGGTAGAAACTGGTTATCGCATTGTTGAGATTCCTAATGAAATAATATATTTACCGGTAAACACTAAAGAAATAAGTCAGTTGATAATCAACCTTGTTGATCAAGAGAATCGTCCTTTAAATTTGAGAGGAGAAGAAATTCTTGTAAGATTACACCTAAGGAAAGATGATTGACTTTAATAATTCTAATAAATATTTAAGTCCACCAACAAAATGCATCATTAAGAAGAAAGTGGTTAAACGTAAAACACGTGTGTTGAAAGAAAATATAAATTATTTAAAATCAATTGGGTTAAAAGTCTTAAAACAATGAATAACAACATTTTAAACTTATCCAATAAAGTGTATTTTGATAATGAAATAACATCAAAAGAGTTGATTAGCTATGCACCCTTTAGTGGAAGTAGTTTATCACATGGAAGTAGTATAAGAATTGGAATTCAAAACAAGGATGCAATCTTATCATTATCAGAATCGGATCTTCTAATACAAGGAACTATTAAAAAAGAAGATGATAGCAACATTACTTCAGCGCTCATAAACAATGGAATTGCCCACTTATTTGAAGTTGTATCATATAAAATGAATGAAAAAGTTATTTGTACAGTATATAACCCTGGTGTTGCTTCAACATTAAATAGTTTCGCTCTACTATCATCGGATCAAGTTAAAGGATTATCTAATGCTTCATGGATTTCTGATGGTAAATTGGATGGAACTAAGTTTAATACAACAAAAGATGGAGAATTTCTGTTTACTGTCCCTCTATCTTTATTACTACCGTTCTTTGCTACATATAAAAAAATTACAACTAATGCAAAACATGAACTAATTCTTACGCGATCGCGAAATGATGATAACGCTGTGAAGAGTGATTCGAAAATAAATATTGATATTACAAAAATAGTATGGAGAGTACCCACAATTCATCTCAATGATGTTGCAAGATTACACTTGTTGGATTTAATAAAGCGCAATGTAACAATTGATGTGGCGTTTCGAAGCTATGACTTAGTTACATATCCCACTCTACCAACAACACATAAGCATTCATGGATGGTGAAATCAACAAATAATCTTAATGTTCCACGTTATGTTATTTTCGCTATGCAGACTGATAAGATAGATGATTTTAAAAAAAATAATCAAATATTTGATTTTAACGATCTGTCTTCTATTCGTCTCTTTCTTAATGAACGTCAGTTTCCTCAACAAGATGTTTTTACTTTATGATATGTATCTTAGATTTAAATCATCTTACAATAACCAAGAAACAATTTATGAAAAACCGTTATTTGATATCAAAGATTTTATGAAATATACACCAATAATATGCATTGATTGTTCACGACAAAATGAAATTTTTACAACAAACACTGTGGATATTCGCATTGATTTTGAATGTAAAAAACCTATACCTGCTAAAACAAGTGCTTATGTGCTGTTAATTTCTGATTCTCTCTTTGAATTTAAAATGCAAACAGGAGGTATTAAAAGAATAATATAAAAAAGTATGTAATAGAGATACAAATGATCATTTTAACAATGAGCATGCACAAGTTTGGTAATCGCAAGCTAGATGGAAAAACAGAAAAAAAATTTTTAAAGTTGATGGAAAGAATGAATAACTTAAAAATGGAAATTGATGGACATAAAGCAAATATCAAAGAAATAGATAAGAATGTAAAGGAGCAATTTGAAGAAGAAAGAAAAAATATCAAAGATCTAAAATATCAATTAAATAATGAGCGAGATAGTATCCTTTCAACTTTAAGTAAATTGATTGGGAATGTGAAGGAAAACATTTTTAAAACAATAAGTGAAATAAATGGAAATATGCAGAAAGATTTACTTAGAGAGAAAAGTATCCTCTTGAAATCTATGAAAGAATTGAAAGATCTTGTATCTCATTCAAAAAAAGATGTCGAATCGTTAAATATTAATATAAGCACTTTACAAACAAGAGAGATTGATGTCCTAAAGAGTAGTGTAACTATTTTACAAAAAAAGTGTATAAATTTGGAAAAAACAATTAAAAATCTTCAAGAACTACAAAAAATAGCTGCTAAAGATTTCTTAGAAAAAAACAGAAAACTGCATGAATAAGAATGTCTGGTATAGCTTTACTAAACAAGTTAAAAATTATTCCATAATAAAAAAAACTTTTAGTTTATAACAATTTTATTTGTTAACATTTTTTTTTTACATAAATACTTGTATACATTTTATTAATTAATAAAAATTTTTTTAACAATTTTTTGTATTTTTTTTAATCTACTTCATCCTCAATCCCACTATCAGGGAAACAACAATATTCCAGATTTATAAGTGGTATAGTTGTAAACAGTTTGCGTTTTCTTCCAGTTTTGCGTTTTCTTTCAGTTTTGTGTTCACACTTTGAAAACAGTTTCTCAACACGGTATTTCTCATAAAATAACAATGGACGTCTTTCTATGGGTTCTAAGAGTAACATATCATCATCACTATCTTCTGGATATGAAGAGTGATATAGTGATAACAATTCTTCCAAATCTCGTTCTTCTATTGTTTTTAATGTGGGGTTATATTTTTTAATTAAATTGAAAAAATATTTAAACGTTCCACTGGTTCGTAATGTTGAAAATAAATATGGATGATGGTTTAAAACATAATCATAAATTGTTTTATATTTTCGAATTTTTTCCAATAGTTTTATAAATTCCACTTCATATTCTTTAAATTTCCTATCATTTTCTTCAATTCTATAAACAAAATTTTTTTAATATATAAAATATAAAATTACATAACAAATCAACTTACATTTTTAAACTGAATATGTTATTCATTTTGTAAAAAAAATGTGTTAACTCAAATATTTCTCTATATGATAGTGCTAGTTATAATATATCTTTATCAATATTTATCTATATATACTTTTTCACTACCAATATTAAAATACTAGAAAGTTTATGTTTATTATTAACTTTTTATCAGACTATTGACTTTTGATTATATAATTTTTGTTTACATCAATAGTAAAATATTAGCATACGTGTTTGAACTAAAGTTCATAAGTTCATAAGTTCATGTTCTTTCATAAGTTCATTAAACTAACATTAAAAAAATGCAAGGTCAATGTCAAAACTTTTTTAAATAAATGTACAACTAAATTCAATAAACTATCATTTTTTTTTATAAACCTTAAAAGGGTAGGGAGACAAATATTTCTCTATATATTGTTGCTTAAGTAGAGATCATTTGTGTGTTAATGAATTTTACTAATAAAGGGTAGGGAGAATCTTTTACCGAGTATATGTACACATCTTTTGAATTTAAAAAAATTATTAGTTAAAAAATATTGTAAAGTTTTAAAACTTCAACAATGTGTCAAAAACAAGTGGATAAATATTTTCAAAATATGGAAAATGAAATTATGTATAGATCTTCATTACCATTAAACGCAAGTGAAACAAAATTTATAAATATTGGAATAAAAGTTGGTGATTTATCTAATATATTGCAAATAAAAACACATAATAATCAGAGTATTAATCTAACGAAAACACAATGGAAGCGTTTATTACAATTTCAACAACAAATTTTAAATTATATTAATGATGAAAGTGATTTACTTGAAAATATTAAGATTGATGATGTAATTCTTTCACCATTTGAATGTTATAATAAAAAAATAGTCAAGTTTGCTTCATCTAATTTCATTATTTATTTGGGTGATAACTCAATTCGAAAACTTTTTGACGTACAGAAAATTATTCATTCCCAATTTTTAATCTTGGAATCATTAAATATTCCAGAATATATAAAGATGGTACAAAACAAGTTTCATAATGAGGAGAACTCACAAGCAAATTTTGGAAACTGGAATGGATTTATTTCATCAGTAATTTCGCAAGAGAAAAATCCAATGTTAAAAAATTTTTTATTGGAATTATCAATTAATCATCCAATTGTATTAGAAAAAATTTTACAAACAATGTCTCCCTATTTAACATTAAATTATTATACTGAATATTAATTTTTATATGTATTATTATTATTGAGAATAAAGATAACCTGAAAAAAAAGGTAGTTTTTTAATAAAAAAATCTTATTTAGATAATATTTTTTTATTACAGAGTAAAAAAACTTTTTTTTACATATTAATAAAACAAAAAAAAAAAAAAAAATGATTTGATATAAAAAAAATTAACCATTATGCATTGCATCTGATTGGTTTTTCAATCGATTTAGAATGATGTATGGAAGGAAATCCATACTCCTGAGGATTTCCTCTCCTATGGAAAGCAAGTTTTGCTCTCTCTCATAAATTGTTTTTCTATAATAAAATAAAAATATTTCAAATAGTATTTAATATCTAAAAAATTTTTCTATAAAAACTTACATTATATTTGCATTCATATTTTCATATACAGTAATATTATTAACACCACCAATTTGTTTTCTAGTATAAAAAAAAGAAAGATTATTTTAAATTTCTTTAAATTATTTTTAAATAATCACATAAATTAAAAAAATGGAAACTTACGAGTCATTGTATATGTTGTAAATAGCAATAATAAAATAAAATAAACAGAGTATGAATAAAATTACATTAATACTTCTATGATAATCCATTTTTAAATAATTTTTTTAAATAACTTTAAAAAAGTAATTTAACCCTTTTTTAACGTTCTAATCCAATCTCTATGAAGTGAAGATTGAATTGAATTGAATTGTGAATGAAAACTTTTTAAGTTTATTGAACTTGAAAGACTTTTATTTAAAAGTAATAGTTTTATATATATTCATTATTTTTGAAGTGTTTATACCTAAACGAAA
Source organism: Chrysoperla carnea (assembly GCF_905475395.1). Taxonomy (NCBI): domain Eukaryota; kingdom Metazoa; phylum Arthropoda; class Insecta; order Neuroptera; family Chrysopidae; genus Chrysoperla; species Chrysoperla carnea. The sequence goes on from NC_058341.1 coordinate 72,021,487, forward strand.
TGGTCTGGTGCTATGTTATCTGACTTTCACTCGTAAGGTCTAACCTTCAAATCCTACTACTGTCTTTTAAAAAAATTATATTTCTATACTTGTAACATCTCAACATACATCAGTTGGACAACGACTTCTCAGCAAGAAGGTTGTCATTGTTGAATGCACCATTGTTGAAGTATGCCATTGTTGGAGAATTACATCAGTTCATTGACCTCATCATAATGTATTCCAAAAGTGCATCGGGTCACCAGACAAGGTCATATAAGAAAACTAGGATACCAGACAAGGTCGTTCAATGTAGGTCACCAGACAAGGTCGTTCAATGTAGGTCACCAGACAAGGTCATCCCTCCCCCTATAAGAAAACTAGGTCATATAAGAAAACTAGGTCAAAAGTGGCCCAGAACGCACATTTTCCTACTACTAACTTTTTACACTAATAACAGTTTTAAAATCCACTTTCAAATTTCAGTTTGAAAGGTTCATATAATTGGATAAATTCATTAAAAAAAAAAGTTGTTTGATTATAATCATACCATCCATCGAACTATTAAAACGGAACCGTCAAATGTGACAAAACGATGCGAGTCCCGGTTATTAAACACCGTTTACAACCATATGAAAATTTTTGATAAAGCAAAATATAAAATTGGTAACTACGTTAGAATCTCAAAGTATAAAACTAATTTTGAAAAAGGATATACACCATCGTGGACTACTGAAATTTTTAAAATTCGAAACGTACAACTAACAAATCCTGTAACTTACCTTCTGGAAGATTATTTAGGTAAACCAATACTTGGAGGATTCTACGAACTTGAATTACAAAAGACTAAATATCCTAAAAATTATTTAGTTGAAAAAGTTTTAAAAATAAAAGGGGATCAGCTGTATGTAAAATATCTAGGTTTCAAAAATAATCACAATAGTTGGATACATAAAAAAAATTTATTATAAAAAACTAAAATAATAATAATAATAATAATAATAATAAACTAATAATAATAATCCATTTTCATCTGTAAATTAGAAGAAAATAATTAAAAAAATTTAGTTTTTCACATTGTTTTTTTTTTTTTTAAACTCACCTTCTTCATTCTCTTTGAATCGTATCCTGGGCCTGAGGTATCAGAACGAACGTTCTCTCAAACTCCCACTATAAAGAGTGCCAATTAATATATAATGTAAAAATTATAGCAATTTAGAAAACTTACAAGAACATCCATGCTGCACAATACTTTCCTACAGGCATTTATAACCTGTCCGACGGTTTTCGGATCCCCTGGTTCTCCTTCACGATGCGCAGCTATCGATATTAGCGCAATCAGGGGTTCCATCGATTCACCCAAATTTAACATCCCCAACATTGTTCCAATGAACATATCCACTTAGGAACTTAGGATAAATAAGGGTTCATCCCGCCCATATTTTTGTGCATAACATTTCCATTTGTTTTATTATAATGTTCACACTCATGATTATAATAGGCAAATTTTTTGTTACAAACTCCATTTTTTAATAAGTTGGATGTAATAAAACAGTTAAAGTTGAATGTAATAAAACGGAACGTTATTGACAAACTTAACTGAATTTATATATAAATTATTTTGTATATATACAATTTTCTTATCATTTAATATTTTTTTGATTAGAATTTTTGAATTAACAGTGAATAGACGTGTCTATTATTGTGCAACAAAAATTAAAAATTAAAATCAGTGAATACAACAATACACCATAGGTATGGTGAGTTATAAACTTGTTTACGACTTTGTTAAATAATCATAATTTATATAATAAATAGTGAACAAACAATTCTTAATAAAACACAACTAAACCAACTAATAAATAATACAAGATGAGCCAAGAACTACTATCAAATCCTACAAATCCAAATCATCCAAACAACCAAACCCCACCACAAAACACACTATCCTTCGCAGAAACCCTCAAATCTGGACAACAAACTACGCAAAATATAGACGACGAAAACGCTATCATTTTGGAGACAATCCAAAATATAGAATTCAAAGAATACATTCGCGCTTTGGGCTCCTACATTGGTGCAGATAAAATCTTATTCAGCACAAGAATATCCAACAATAGAATCATTGTATACCTCAAAACCAAAAACGACGTCAAATATTTAACAGAAAATTTCAAATCAATCAAGGTTAAAAACCAAGATATATCCTTAAGAAGTTACATCACTCAATCGCACAGGATAATAATCTGGGCCTTCCCCACCATCACAAATACAACAATCCTAGAACAACTTAAAAAACATAAATTGAATGTTGTCCCTAATATTTACCACATGTCAGCAGGATTTACCGAAAAGGAATTCGCACATATCAAAAGCTTCAGAAGATTTGTTTTTGTTAACGCAGACCATCCCGCAATCCCTGACTTCATCGAAGTAAATCACGGAAATAGAATTCATAAACTATATCTTTCAGTAAATGAAATAAAATGTAACTACTGCAATAAATTTGGCCACACAGAAAACAATTGTAGAAAACTAATTAATAACAATACAAACACCACACCAACAACAGATAATACAATCACCCAACAAAACACAGAAAATCCCAATAACAACACAACCCATACTGAACAAATCAACCAAAACAATCCAGAAAAACAAACAAACAAATCAGAAATGCAATCAATTGAACCAGAAACAAACTATCGGAACGAATCCACAAACACAATTAAAAAAAACGAAGTCCCCATATCCTCTACTACAATCAACAATATAACAGAAAATAATGAACATTTGAAAAAAAGAACACTGTCATCCAGTAGCCGAGACTCATCAGACCAAATCAATCAAACAACAAAAACTCCAATGCAACACATAGATAACATATGCTCTACCTCCAAAACAACAGAACCGATGCCAAAAAAAACATCAACAAAGGCAAACGATAAACTGAAAAAGAAAAAATCTAGAACAGAATACATGCCCAGTATTTCAATTAACATACTCAAAGCCCCTATGGAGAAAGAACCAGAAAAATACATTATTAACTTCAATACATTAAACAATATTTTGATTGAATCATCCGGTATAAAAGACATTTCGCATATAATAAAAAAATACCAAATCAATGCAGATGACCTATCCCACACAATAAATAGCTTATACCCTCTATTAGATAACCCACATGCTAAAACAACCTTTACAAAACTCATCAAGAAAATCAACTTAACCCAAGACATAAATTCAACGAGTGCCGATGACGACTAAAACAAAATACCAAAAAATGAACTCAATTATTCAATGGAATGTCAACGGTTTTTATAAACGGTTAGCAGAATTACAAATCTTAATTAACAGATACGAACCAATAATTCTATGTATTCAAGAAACCCACCTAAACCCCAAATTCAAAACATCATAAAACAAATACAAGGACCTTACATCCTTCTAGGTGATTTAAACGCACACACAACCATGACAGGAAATAATAAAACAAACAAAAGAGGTGAACAAATAGAAAAGTTATTACTATTGAACGACAATCTAACAATTCTAAACAATAATAAACCGACGCATTTTAGCACCGCAACGAACACGTTCTCATCGATAGACATTACACTAGCTTCAATACAGCTTGCAACGAAACTTAAATGGGACATTCACGAAGACCCCTGTTCATCTGACCACTATCCTGTCATTGTACAATTTGAAAATAACTATCACAATAACTCGATCATTAAATACGACTTCGATAACGCCGACTGGGAGAGATACACTCAACTAACTGAAATAGACTCTTGCGAAACCTCCAACATCCAAGAATCAATCGACACCCTTTATGAATGTATCAACAATGCAATAAATATAACCGTCCCCAAAAAATTAATTACCTTTAAACACAAAAGAATACCATGGTGGACTACAACCATTAGCAATCTAATTAAGGAACGAGCAAAAGCTTTACGAAAATTCAAAAAATATAAGGATGAAGATAGCTTAATCAAATACAAAATAACTAGGTCGAAAGTACGCAAAGAAATCAAAGATGAAAAACAAAAGAGCTGGATCAAATTCATTTCCACAATAAACTCAAAAACATCTGACAAAACCATTTGACAAAATATCAAAAAATTAACATCAGGCACAAATAGTACGGACACAATATCAGCAATAGCTACAAATGATAAGATAATCACCAACCAAAAAGAAATAGCAAATGAATTTGGTAAATATTTTGAAGAGGTCACCGGCTATCATCAATATAATCCCACCTTTTGCAAATACAAAAACCAAAAAGAAAAACAAATAATCAGCTTTTACTCTAACGTGGAAGCTGATTACAACAAGCCATTCACATTAGATGAATTTAATTCCGCACTTTATGACATTAAAAAATCCGCACCAGGATCTGATGACATTAATATCGAACTGTTACAAAAACTACATAAATCATCCTTGTCGTTACTTTTTAATGTTTGCAATGAAATATGGGAACAAGGACTAATACCAACCGAATGGAAAAACTCACTAATTATTCCAATACTCAAGCCAAATAAAAACAAACTAGAAGTATCCAGTTATAGACCTATAAGCCTACTAAACCACAACTCAAAAATACTTGAAAAAATGGTATACAAACGTCTACAATGGGTTATAGAATCCAACAATCTAATAAACAACAACCAATTTGGTTTTAGACAACACAAATCCACAATTGACTGTTTAACCATTTTAGATACCAACATCAAAAATGCATTAGCAGTACGCCAAAATTTGGATGCAGTTTTCCTCGACATTGACAAGGCATACGACACTGTATGGCGACACAAAATCCTTGCCACATTGCACAAATGGGGTCTTAAAGGTAAACTACCATCCTATATACAAAATTACCTCTCAAACCGAACATTCCAAATTAAATTACAGAACACAGTATCCAACACATACTATCAAACTAATGGAATTCCACAAGGGTCAATACTATCGGCTTTATTATTCAACATTGCAGCAAATGACATCGTAGAAATCTTTCAGTACCCCATCCAAACTATTCAATATGCCGATAATCTAGTGATATTTTTGGCCACTTCAAATAAATCCTATGCCCAAAAATCAATACAAACAGCGATTGATAGCCTGGTTGAATGGAGCGACAAAAATGGGCTAAATATATCTGAAAACAAAACAAAATATTTATCTTTCAGCAGAAAACGAAAACACAAACTAAACATATTCATCAAACAAACTAAAATAAAAAATTCAACAACACACAAATTCCTAGGATTATATCTTGACGATCAACTAAAATGGCAAAATCACATACTATGGTTGAAAAATGAAGTACAAAAAAACTAAATATTCTTAAAATCATCGCAAACAAAAACACAGGAGCCGACAGAAAATCCTTAAAAAAAGTATACCATGCGTTAATTACTTCAAAGTTAGATTACGGTTGCCAAATCTACATGACAGCTAAAAACACTATCTTAAAATTATTAGACCCAATCAACAACTCTGCAATTAGACTGATTACAGGAGCATACAGAACTTCACCAATAAATAGTCTTCTCTGTGAATCAGGCGAATACAACCTATACGAAAGAAGACAACTGATTATGCTTAAATACTGTATTAAAGCAAATGAGAAACCAAATACCGAATTAAAAAAGACCATCAATAATACCACATACAAAACCATTTTTGAAAAACATGATAAATACCCTAAACCGATATCCCTCAACCTACAATCCATTTTACATAATCTTCAGATCAGCCCACATGAAGTTTCTAACATTCACCAGATCCAAAAACCTTGGATTAAATTTAATATAAAAATAGACTACTCACTAAATGACAACAATAAAAAAAATTACACCACATCCACGGAATTTAAAAAATGTTTCAGTGAATTAACTAACACAAATTATAATGACTATGAAATAATATATACAGACGGCTCAAGAACCGACACTTCCACGGCATATGCAATAATAAAAAACAATAATAAACACCTATTTAAATTAAATCCAATTTGTACAAACTTTAGTGCCGAAGCTGAAGCAATACTAAGTGCACTAAGAATAATAAAAAACTCAAACAACACACAATCACACAAATCATTAATAGCTAGTGACTCCCTTAGTGCCTTAAAAGCAATTGAAAACAGAATCACAAAAAACTCAATTATCCAAAAAATTCAAAAAGCATATCATGAACTATGTGAGGAAAATCATAAAATCATTTTCGTGTGGGTACCAGGACACGCAGGTATAACAGATAACGAAATGGCAGACACAGCCGCTAAAGAAGCCCTAACAAATGGAACATATAATCCCAATATATGTAAAGAAGATATAATTAAATTATGCCAACAAAAAATCGATCAAAAAAAAACCCAATCTTGGCTGGAAGTGCCGATGACAAACAAGCTCAGACAAATTAAAACTGAAACCAGTACATGGACTTCTTCATACCAAACTAACCGTCGGGACGAAGTTGCTCTCACCCGTCTAAGAATTGGCCACAGCAAACTGACACACGAGCATGTACTAAAAAAAACAGCCCCAACACTATGCAATTCTTGCCAAGTACCAATAACCACACAACATATACTCATTACATGCGCTAAATATGACAACCACAGAGTAAACGCAGACCTATCACCAGACATCAAAGAAATACTAGGAAATGACGAACAAAACCTACGAAAATTATTTAAATTCCTTAAATCTACAAAATTACAAAACAAACTCTAAATTAACCTATATAATGTAATTAATATATATATTTATATATACATACATCTAAACTGTGTAAATGACCATAGTTGTTAAACACACAGTATAAAAATATATTAAAAAAAAAAAAAAAAAAATATTTTTTTGAACTTAACCTTCACTTTGTTTTAGAAGTTGTCTTGTTATATGTGGTCCGTAATAAAAAAATAAGTGTAGTTAAAAATCAATTTACACAGATTTCATTTAGTTTTAAAATGTCCGTGAGCTAAAGTATGATGATTTTCAATTAAAACCCGTTTGTCATCACTAGCACTTAATGCAACTTTAGTTTGTTTTATTGAATACATAACATGTTTCTTTGATCTTAATGTATTGTGAGGACGGTAAATTGTTTGATTGGAATTTAAACAATTTAAGAAATCGTTAAAAGTGATAGTTGTTTTGACAATGTTGCTTTTAATACCTTTATTTTTTTTAATTTTATCTTCATCGTTTACACGTACAGCATACATCTTTGATCTTAATCCAACAAACTCTGTAATGATTTGTCCACCAAGTTCATCTTTCATTAATCCGAGTTGTCTTTTATTAACCAATGGCAGATTGTATGCATTATTTTCTACGTAATTACTAGTATCAAATTTATCAATATTATCAGCCATTAGTTTGTATATATCAAGATCACCTTTAGTTACATAGACTAAAGAATCAGTATCCATATAAAGAATATAGCAGCGATTTCCTCACACTTTCAACATAAAACCGTAATGAAACCAGTATAAAAGTATCTTTGAAATTTCTAATATGCACATACCTAAATAAATTGGTTTGTTCATTTTAATTTCAGTTTTAGTCAATTCAATGGCAACTAGATTTTCTGTAAATATTTTACATTTATGAAAATTTGGCTTAGAAATCGAAACTTTAGCTCCCCATTGACTATCCCATTTTGATACCAGTTACACCTGTAATTTTTAACATCACTTTCCAAGCATAACCAGGTAAAGTGTAAGAGTGACAGAGGTCCAATTTGTAATGCTTCATACAGTTTTTGCGAAATGCTTCAAAGACATCTGCTAAAAGTAATATATCTGTACGCATATACAACATATTATACTCTTTTAATGATTTAATGTTAAAACTTTGCCATATTTTTTCCGCATGTTGATAATCTGCCTCGGAAATATGAGTATCATTTAATTTATTATAAAATGCTTCTATTGGAGGTAAAGATGTTGCGTTTAATTTCTCTATACAATTAATATAATCATACGGTGAAACACCTTTACGTGTTAACAATTTAAATTTTTCTCTATCACCATCAAAACAGCTTTTATATAAAATTTTATACTCCGATAAGTTTGATACAATCTTATTCTAAATCTTCATCTAAAGATGCATTCATAAATCTATATGAATCGATGAATTTAAATTTAATATTATTACGTCCTACACTTTTAGTGAAAGATATATATTTTTCATCATTAATTGCTAATAAATTTAACTCTCCTTTAACAGCTGTTGCTATTTTCAATATAATAAAATGTGCATCATAACCGCTTAAATTATGGAAAATTACCGGTATCACTAATGAAGTTTTATAGTTTAGATTACAAGTTTGATGGCAATAGCCGCGGGGCTCAGAAGTAAAATGGTCATGGTCCAGTACTATTGGTTGATCGTTTCCTAAATTTTTTTCACATATATGACATATAGTTGTTTGTGTTAATTTAATAACTTTCTGATCAGTTAATTTTCTCATTGGCTTAGGATTTGAAAGAATTTGAAATATTTTTGTTGCTAGTACAACTGTTAGTTCTTTAACAAACCAATCTATACAGTCTTCACCAAAATAGTCTCTATAATAATTTAAATCTTGATCATTTTCATCATAACTACAGTGTAAATAGTATCCAATACTAAAGGGAATATGTTTTTGATAAGTAATTGTATTTGCAGTAACTGCTTTTTCTACATCAGGCATATCTTGTAGCATACATTCTATGTCAGCAAAAATTTCAAATACAGATTCCAGTTTTTCTTTATAGTTAGTAAAACTTAATAAATGATTATTTTCGTCAGGATTTGGTAAAACTATTTTACAATTATTATACCTTTTACAGTCTTCTTCATGTGCAAATAATTTTTCCTTTTTATGGAAATGAAGTAAACATCGATCGCATATATATTTCTTATTTTTACAATGATTCAATTGGTTAGAAACCAGTCTTGATAAATTTTTAATATAACAAAAATGATAATTTTCAGTTATATTATTAATATTTCGCTCGTTAAAGATTTGATCACTATCATCACTATCAGAGTCACAGTTATCATTTAAATTTTCATTGAAATATCGACCTTGAATCATTAATAAATTAATATGCTTTTCTTTTTTATTCTTTGTGTGTAAAACTGATACTACTTTTTTTTTTTTTTTTTTTTTACAAATATATTATATTGCCTTTTCAACTACATGGGTTATCTAAGTAGTAGTTAAGCTATGACAGTTCTACGATCAAAGCCCATGTTAAATCCCATAAGAGAAATCGGAGTTGATTTAAAAAAGTGGTATAGGAAAAATACATGTAAAATATGAGTGAGACAAGTGTGTGGAGTGTAGATTACCTTGTGGTTCAGTTGTGAGGTAGACTAGAGCCCTTTCAAATTATGACTTTTGGTATGGTTAACAGGAAATAAATTTTTGTAAGATAAGAAATAATTAGTGCTTAAGGGAAGTTGAATGTAATAAAAAGTTAGTTTTAAAAACATTTACATTTAAAAAATTACTATGGGAAGCATATTAAGAGGAAATAGCTGTGGTTATTAATTTTTTAAGTAATACAAAATTTGTGGTTAATTAGTCGCCTGCGGTTTTAATGAAATACTTTGTGGTTTGTGGTTAACGGAAGCTGATTATAATTCTTCAAAAATATAAATTATAAGAAAATGATGGTTTTTTCTTAAGGGAAGTTGATTTTTAAAAAAATAAAAAGTGGATCATCAGGTTGGATTTGAACCAACATCTTTCAGACTTTGTTTGAAACAAATCATTAGAGACAGAGAGAAGATATTTATACTTACCGTAACTATAATGATAACTAGAATGGGATTCGAACACAAAGTAACTAGATATTTGTAAGCAAACAAAGTAAAGGTGAACGCTTTAACCAATTAAGCTACCGACGATCCATTTATTTGGTTGAAGATTACCATATAAAAACAATCCTTTTTTTCTTTAAATTTTTTTTGTTATGACATTATTAATATTGTCGTTGGTTTATATTTGATAATTATTTTAAATGTAATATTAATTTTTTAATTAAAAGTACTAAATATAAAATTTATCTAAAAAAAAACCGTAAGATGATAGAGTGTAGAAAAAATTAATTATTTTTAATTAGTTCAAAATTAACAAGAAAAAACAGAATTTCTTATCAATTTTTGATAGAGAAATATTTTTAAAATAAATAAAATAAGTATGAATCAATTATTACAAAAAAATCATATAAAAAGCATGATGATAATCATATTAAAATACATATTAAAACAAAACGTTAGTACGAAATCATAATATTTTTTTGATAAAAAATGGGTTTAGACGGAACATGCTCTAAGTATAAATACAATGTATGTATTTGTAAGCTGGTTTATACCAACATGTTTGCAAGTGTTGTTTGATACACCAAATCATTTCAAAAAATTGGTAACATCAAAAGAAGCGTAGGAAGTATTTGAGGAATTGAATACAGTGAGGAAGGTTGAAATTCAAAAGATGGTGATGGAACTTATGGGACTGATGTATGAGTTTGAAGATAGATTGGGAGAAGAATTTTATCACCCTGAAGGATGGTAGTATTTTGAACTACAATGTTTGAGACGTATAAGCTCATTTCAAAATTATTATGATGGTTGTATAGATGTCGATAACAAAGTGCAGCCAACCAAAGTGAAACGCAAGATACAATGGTACATGCGCGGTCGACGGCAGCACCGTCAGCTGACCTTGACTGAGTACACGGACGACGGACATATTCAATTCGACTAGTGAGTTAAAACTACGAACATCAACACTTTTAATACAACAATAAATATATTGTAAATAATTGTAAATATTATCGGACTAATTAATAAGTTAGTAATCAACGTGTTGTATAATTGTATTTACCCATATAATATAATTGAAGATATTACATTGGCGACGAGGATAAAAACAAGAACCATTTTGCCGCGTAAAAAGTTAAGTGTTAATAATATTTGTTCATTTTGGGAAATTGATATCGTTAAATTAAACAAAAATGTCTACGGCATCGGGAATTTGGGGGCAAATGCCACAGTTTAATCATTTAACGGATGACTGGACCATTTTTGACAAACAAATGACGCAATTTTTTATAATGAACGATTTGGACGCGGTAAAAAAGCGCGCTATTTTAATAAATTCATTAAGCCAAGAATCTTTTAAACTATTAATGAATTTATGTCATCCAAAGGAGCCTGAAACCGTGGAATTCGACGATTTAGTAATTGTGTTAAAAAAACATTTGTTGCCGGCACATTCGGGTTTCGCGGAAAGAAAAAAATTTTATGAAGCGGTGAAGGACAAGACAGAATCTAGTAATGAATGGGCAGCCCGTGTGAGAGCATTGGCTACCAAGTGTGAATTTGGACAACATTTGGAAGAAATGTCCTTTACTGGACAAAGGTCCAGTAAAGGACAAATTGTTTCTCGAAGACGTGACTCAATTAACGATGGCCAATACATATTGCAAACAACGTCGAATGTATTCAGCGACAATATGAAGGCAGTGTTATGGAACATCAAGTGAAACTAGAAGCAGTCAACAGGATCCACAGCCGAAAAAAGAAAAACTTCAAGAAAAATGAAGAGGAAGCATCAAAAAAACAGCCTACATCAGGGAACAAATGTCAAATTTGTGGTTATAAAAATCACACGGAAAGCAGCTGCCGGTTCAAAAATTATAGATGCCAAGCCTGCCATAAACGTGGACATTTGAAGAAGATGTGTTAAAAAAACAGGGTATCATATATTGATAACGATGAACTTTCTCTTTTTTGTTTTAGGGCAGATGACGATTTTAAACCTATTGGGGCCAAGGTTAGTATTGATGGTGTTGAATTGGAGTTCGAAGTGGATAGTGGGGCACCAATTTCAGCTATTTCAGTGAGCATGTACAATCGATTTTTCAAAAAATTTAAATTACGTTCTACTACCAAACGGTTTATTAGCTACAATGGAAGCGCCATGAAGCCAACAGGGGTATGTAGATTACCGGTAAATTTTAGAAGCGATTGTAAATTTTTAGATGTTTACGTCATTGAAAATGGTGGATCACCCATATTAGGGAGAAATTGGATGCACACTTTTAATATCGAGTTGAGACAGTTCAATTTTATGGAAAATTCAAAATTAGAAATCCTGTTAAACAAATACAGTGAGGTTTTTGATGGAAAATTGGGAACTTGTTCCGCTAACGTTTCTAACCTTATGGAACACAACAATATTACAAAGACAAAATTGAATTATATTTTATGTACACATATGTAATAAATTATATACTTATATTTTTTTTGTAAATAATTTATAGATTTAATAAATGTTTTTGAAAAATTTTTTTTTCTTTTTCTATGTGGTTTAGATTAAAAGTATAAAGATCAACTACTTTTAAGAATATAAGTTATTTTCTCTTGAAACACAGTATATGGTGTATAGATAAAAAAGAATAATAATGGATTGCGGTATTCAGCTAAGTGGACGGATAGTGAAAAAAATGGGGGAAGTTGTGACTATTTTAAAAAGGACAAATAATTTAAAAAATTTAGAAAAATGGCTCAAATACTGTTGTCTAAATATTCGACATTTCAAAAAATTGCTAAAGAAATGTACTTGTGTTGGAACAAAAAGTCATTTGGAAGCCAATATTTTTGCAATGATAAGCTTTCGCGAACAAATTAAAATCATTTTTACATAAAGGTGGTAGTTATGGTAATGGAAAAAAAGTTCGCGGAATGAAGTGGGAAGACATCGAGTCAGCATTCAAAAGTCGTTTAAAGACAAGTGTAATAGTAAATTTAATTTACAGAGATCCCAAATATTTTTTGAAGGATGCTGTAATGTTGTTTAGTGCACGAATCAAAAACATTTTAAACAATTTTGAAATGATAAAGGTGAATACATCATTATGTTGTGAGTTTGTTAAGAGTATTGATAATGAAAATGTATCTGCACTGAAATGTTTTAATACTAAGAATGTAATTATTGATCGTCAAACAGATATAAAAAAATGGTTTTTGACGAATGTTGAAGGACCACTTTTAGCAGAATTGGAGGAATTTCAAGAACGTGATAGTGGATGGGCATTAAGGGAGGTAGTTCATTTAAGAATACATATAAACAAATGTCAATTATTAAGAGGCTCATCATATATAGAATTACCAAAATGTATTAAAGCGAAACATGCCTGTGTGAATGTTAAAAATAATGATGAAGCTTGCTTTGCATGGGCAGTAACTTCAGCTCTACGTCCAGTAAGTATGAATTTAAACAGAATGAGTTCATATCCACACTATTCGACCGTTTTGAAATTAAAAGGTATTAGATTTCCAATGACAAACAAATCCCCAAATTTGAAAAATTAACTGGGTTAAGTATTAATGTATATATTTTGTTGAGCCAGCGTTTCTTACATCAAAAAAACAAGCAATTCATGTTAATTTGTTAATGATACAAAATATTTATTTAGAAGATCATGATGACCATTTTGATTATGATAGTATCAAACATGATAATGATGATATAACAATTAAATGTCATTTTTGCTGGATAAAAAATTTATCAAGGCTTATATCAAGACAAATGAGTAAACACGATGGGGCAATATACATATGCGATCGATGTCAACAATATTTTGTGTCTCAAATAAAATTAATAAAACATAGTGAAGAATGTGAACAGTATAATAAATGTAAAGTTGTTTTACCAAATCCAGATAAAAAAATAATGAAATTTAAAAACTTTGCAAATAAAGAGCGTACAGTGATTTCTGTTTATGTTGACTTTGAGTGTATGTTAGCACCCATAGATAAATGTGTTGGTAAAAAAGCAAAATGTTATCAAAAACATATTGCTTACAGTGTTGGATACTATGTGTGTTGTACATATAAAAATGAACTAAATTATTATAAATCATACAGAGGTGAAAATTGTGAAAGATGGCTTGCAATGGAACTGAAAACTTTAGCGGACAAAGTTAATGAAACAATTGAAAATCCTGTACCAATGATCAAATTAAATGCTAGTGAAAAAGAAATGTAATAAATAGGGGTTGCGCAGAGACAAATAAAACACGACGAAATAACGTTCAAGAGAATTTGGAAATTTAATTAAAATTAATATACATAAAAAAAAATGTTCGTTTATATTCTCAAATAAATCACATCAATGTTCATATTAAAGTTCGTCAATATTCTTGCACAAATTAAATTAATGTATGTAATACAGTTCAGATACGCAATAAACTCAATAGATTACTATACGCAACAAAATCAAAATACACTCATCACTTTCTGTACATATAGCTTAACACGGTGTTTTTTTAACGGCCACTTAAGTCCGCCTTTTCAGTTCTATCTTTCACCTGCTATGCAACAACCACAGTAACACTTGCTTGCTATCAGGCTCCAATGACCACACCCAAACGAACCAAGCAATCGTACACAACACCACACCAGGCAACACACTGACTCACAACTCACCGCAGCCTGCTTGTTCAAAACCTTCAACAATAGTACTTGCACTCACTAAATAGGTACCTTAACGCTTGTAACCAAACTCAGACTGCCTGACTCTCTTGTCACACACGCTTATATGTAAGTATCTTTTAAAGCACACTCGCGACCCCTTTTGTACGCAACTAGTTCACATCTTAGTCCAAAACACCATATCTTGGATACTTCCTCCGCTCCTTGCCGCCATTCTTTTAACTGTTCGATGGTTCCGCTCGACAATCCCATTGCCACTCGCCCGATTGACACATCGAAAAATTACGCTTACATTCCACTTCGCAAAAAATTGCGCGAGGTCCTCAGACCGAAAAGTTCTGCTGTTATCTGTTAGAAGTTCTGCCGGCGGGCCTCTTTCAGCGAATACCTTGGACAGGACGCGTATTACCTGATCTCGCTCTTCATCATTTATTGGCCGCCACACAGCAAACCTACTTGGCCCACAGTCAATTAATTTAGAAATTTTCTTTGCCCATAATGCGTCCATGGCACTCTGTATCACACCTGATCACATTCCAAATGTCCAGTCTCCCACCGTATCGGCCCCGGGTCTATCGACAAACAGCTCCTACACTCTCGTATCACCTGTTCCACCTCCTCCCGAGTTATCTTTAATTCAGGGTGGCGCTGCCTTACGATGAACAAACTGCGATCGACACCTAGGTGGTTGTCATTATGAGATTCTACAATAACCGCTCTTCTATCTATTGCCACAGCACATACCGGCTCCTTCATTTTTTGAAGCCACTGCCTTGGCACCCGCGTCAACGGATCCGCTTTGTTGTCCTCAGATCTAACCTGGTTTACAATCAGTTGTAGCTCATATTCTCGTATAACATCATCTAACATAGACAGTCGTCTTCTAACCAGCGCTTCCCCCAATCCGTGGGTTTTTATTCTTTTATCTTTTGAAACCAAGGACGACACCCATCCATGTACTGTAGCCGAATCCGTATTTACTTGCAATCGTTTCAAATTCCATCTCAACGCCAGATTTACCCCTTTAAGAACCGCCTCCAACTCGGCCAAATTGATGTGGGCCGAGTCATTCGGTTTCCTCAACCACGACGAATCTTCTATTATTCTACCTCCCTTTTCTATACTCACGCCTATTGCCAGGCTGCTCGCATCGCACCAAATTACCCCATTATCTCCCGGAGGAACGTCCCACTGTCCCCCGACCGGATCTTTGCTTTGCACTCGCGACAATATCTCTTCCATCATTGATGTTGATCTGGCGTCCACCCTCTCTTCCCAATCCAATTCAGAAAGGCCTCGTTTCACGAAACTACAAGCCGGGCGAAGCCAGCCCACTACTGGAAAGCACAGTGAGAAAACTTGTCTTTTTGTAATATTTGGCGTCACCGTGCCCAAATGGTTATCTCTCACCCACACAAGGTTCCCGTTCTTCTCCAGCACGCGCAGACCCAGCACCCTTCCTCCAATTAGCGGCTCCGCTGACTTCGACCTCAACCCAAACTTCATTAAGTGCGCAATCACCTCATCACTCGTCACAACGCTTTCATCAACGTATATGTCGTCGATGTACGAGTCAGTTCCCAGCTTGACCCTAGGGTCCTGCGATAATACAAATTTTACTATCCCCGTCATAATTTTTGGAGCAACATTGAGACCGAAACCAAGCCGAGTCAAACAATACGTCTCAGATTTGTAGCGCACCACTTGATACTTCCATAAATGCGGAGCCACATGAACCTGTAGATAAGCCTTCCGCAAATCGACTATCTTCACTTCCTTTCCTTTTTGCCTCCACAATCTTAGCTTTTCAGCGCAAACATCGCTGGCCCCAGTGTGACTCGAAACATAATCATTCAGCTCACGAAAATCTAGAACAGGTCTCACTTTATTCTTGTTCAACTGTACAACCGCCATTAAGGGAATCACACCATCGTATTCGCCGTCGTAGCGCTGAAGCCACCCATTTTTTATCCATTCCTCAACCTCCTCATGAAATGTTGTCTCAGCCTCCTTAGCTATGCTATACTGACTGACAATATTTTTTAACTCTGGCCCTTCTCGCCCGCTCCACTTCCACTCGACCAGCCACTTGCCCCCTTCAAACACCGCGCAGAAATCCTCATCAACAATTTCCTTGCGGTCTATCCCAACACAAGCCACCGCCTGTTCGGCCGCTCCTTTACACATCCCAAACTGGACGGCTCCATCCCTACCCACGGACACACCGTGCATTTGCTTCACCACATCCATCCCCAACAGAATGTCATATGGTGGCAGTACCTCTCCCACTATACAATTCACCTTCATCGGTACCCCTTCCACTTCCAACAGCAGCGTACAAGCCGCAGAACACACCTTCTCTTGGCCATTCATCATCTTCACTCTACTGTGATACGCCCGCACCTCCCTTTGAGCGACACAACCTGCACTAACGATTGACTTTGAACACCCCGTGTCCAACAACGCTACCAAATCCACTCCGCATTTCCGCACCCTTACCCGTGGCAGTTGTGTCAACGACAATGACGAGAGGCTGCCCGCACAACTCAAGGCAGTCTCCTTATCTAGTTTTTTGCCTTATCCGGGCACGCTGACGCGATGTGCCCCTGCTTCCTACAGGCATAACACGTCACCTTTTCTGGACATGATCGCGCTAAGTGGTCATCTTTCCCACATACAAAACACTTCCTTGTATTGCCCTTATTAGGCGACCCACGTCGCCGCCGAGTCGACATCGCCGCCGCTCCAGCATCCACATCCGTACTAATTAATACTCTAGCCCTCTCAATCAATTTTGAAAGGATTAGTCGCTCCATACTGCACGATGTCTTTAGCTGCTGCCTTACCGCTTCAGGCAACCCGATCACCATCGCACACTTGATCCAAGCATCTGACACTAATGGGTCAACCAATGTACCCAAACGTCGCAGATCTGCCACGAACACGTCAACCGACTCTCCCGGAAGTAACCTTCGCGAAACGAATTTCTCATACGCTAATAACGGATGCGCAGAAAACGCTTCTCTTAACGCGGCCGTTAACTTTCCATAATCCGCCCGAGTATCATTGTCCAAACTATCGTATACAGCGAACGCACCCGCGGATAAAAACAATGGCAAAAACGACACTAAGCCCTTCACCTTTTGCAACTGCGCAACCAATTCCAACTTTTTCAACCACTCCGAAAAATCACCCTCGCCATCAAACTGTTTAATATTGTCAGAATATTTAATCGAAACAGTCGACATGGCCGAAACAGTTTGTAACAAATAGGGGTTGCGCAGAGCCAAATAAAACACGACGAAATAACGTTCAAGAGAATTTGGAAATTTAATTAAAATTAATATACAAAAAAAAAAATGTTCGTTTATATTCTCAAATAAATCACATCAATGTTCATATAAAAGTTCGTCAATATTCTTGCACAAATTAAATTAATGTATGTAATACAGTTCAGATACGCAATAAACTCAATAGATTACTATACGCAACAAAATCAAAATACACTCATCACTTTCTGTACATATAGCTTAACACGGTGTTTTTTTAACGGCCACTTAAGTCCGCCTTTTCAGTTCTATCTTTCACCTGCTATGCAACAACCACAGTAACACTTGCTTGCTATCAGGCTCCAATGACCACACCCAAACGAACCAAGCAATCGTACACAACACTACACCAGGCAACACACTGACTCACAACTCACCGCAGCCTACTTGTTCAAAACCTTCAACAATAGTACTTGCACTCACTAAATAGGTACCTTAACGCTTGTAACCAAACTCAGACTGCCTGACTCTCTTGTCACACACGCTTATATGTAAGTATCTTTTAAAGCACACTCGCGACCCCTTTTGTACGCAACTAGTTCACATCTTAGTTAAACCACAAGAAAAAATTAAGATGGTAACTAATTGTCATATTTGTGGGGAGCCTCTTTCTGCTACGGATCGAATTTTAGATCATAATCATTTCACAGGCGCGTTTAGGGGAGTAGCCCATTCGGATTGTAATTTAAATTATCATGAATCCCATACTATACCAATTGTATTCCATAATCTTAGTGGATATGATGCGCATTTAATTATAGAAGAGATACCTACAGCCTTTAAAGGTAGTATTAGTTTAATACCTCTGACAAAAGAAAACTATATTTTTTTTATAAAACAGGTGACAGGTACAAAAATCAAATTAAAATTTATAGATTCATTTCGATTTTTAAGCGCATCGTTAGAAAATTTAGCAGCACTTCTTAGCGAGTATAAAATATTGTATAAAAATTGGTTTGATGGTGATAATGATAAATTTAAATTACTAACGCGAAAGGGTGTATTCCCATATGATTATATAAGTGATTTAACTAAATTAGATGAACAATAATCTCTACCATCAATTGATATGTTTTTTAGTACTTTAACTGATTCAAAAATTTCAATTGATGAATACAGACATGCTCAAAATGTGTGGAAAGCCTTTAATATACAAACCTTGGGTGAATATAGTGATTTATATTTAAAAACAGATGTTTTATTACTTGCTGATATTTTTGAAAATTTTCGCGATATGTGCTTGGAAAAATACCTCTTAGACCCCTGCCATTATTATACTTTACCTGGGTTAACCTGGCAGGCAATGTTAAAATATACGAAAGTCGAATTAGAATTACTAACTGATATTGATATGATAATGTTTGTGGAGCAAGGTACTCGGGGTGGATTAAGCCAATGCAGTAATCGATGTGCTAAAGCAAATAATAAATATATGTCAAATTATGATTGTAATAAAAAGAGTGAATATTTAGTGTATTGGGATGTGAATGGTATGTATGCTTGGGCAATGCAACAGTGTCTTCCGTTAAAGAATTTTCAATGGTGTACCGATACTGACATTGATGTAAAGTCTATACCAGATGATAATCCTGAAGGATACATTTTTGAAGTTGATTTAAAATATCCAGATGATATACATGACAGCCATAATGATCTTCCCCTGTGTCCCACTCACGAAAAGCCTCCAAGGGGGAAAAGTAAAAAGCTTATTGCAACATTGTACGATAAGAAAAAATATATTTTGCATTATAGAAATTTAAAACAGTGTTTACAATATGGGATGATTTTAGAAAAAGTACATCGTATATTAAAATTTGAACAGTCAGCATGGCTCAAACCATACATCGATTTGAATATAAAAATGAGAGCTGAAGCAAAGAGCAATTTTGAAAAAAAATTTGTACAAGTTAATAAACAATGCTGTGTTCGGGAAAACTATGGAAAATATTCGAAAAAGAAGGGTAGTAAAATTACGTACACGATGGTTTGGTCGATATGGTGTAAAAGTATTGATTGCTAAGCCGAATTTTTATAATCGTACAATATTTAGTGAAAATTTAGTAGCAATTGAATTGAAAAATCTAACTTTATATTACGATAGACCGATGATTGTGGGAATGGTTACTTTAGATATTGCAAGAACTAAAATAAATGATTTTCATCATGGTTATGTCAAACCCAAATTTGGTAATAAGGCTAAAGGATTGTATACCGATACGGATTCAATAATCTATATCGTTGAGACCGATGACATATATGAGATTATTAAAGCAGACATACATAAATTTGATGCAAGCGATTATGAACCGAATAATATTTATACTGTATATATGATACTGTATTATCGCTAACTTATTTCACAGTCCCCTCTATGTAGAGGAAACTTTCCATACCATTAGTTAATAAAAAAAAGTGTCTGGATTAATGAAGGATGAATTAAATGGAAAGATTATGACTCAGTTTATTGGATTAAGATCAAAAATGTATACCTATAAGATTGATAATGATAATGAAAATATTGTGAAAAAGATAAAAGGTATTAAGAGGGATGTTGTTAAAAATCAAATAACTTTTGATGATTATTATGAGTGTTTAAAAAATTTAAAAATTAAAACCACAACACAAAAATGTATACGTTCATTTAAACATAAACTGTATAGTATAGAAGAGAGTAAAGTAGCATTAAGTGGAAATGATGATAAGAGATGCATTATTGATAATAGTTTTGATACATATGCATGGGGTCATTATAAATTAGGAAACTAATAATATTATTGATTATTAATTAATTATTTATGTATATATTGATAATAAATTTTGTGATTAATTTAAAATGTAATTTTATTAAATTGTAAGTATAATCATTTATCTACAAAAAAAAATGATTGTGGTTTTTAAAAAAAATAACTTTTTAAAAAAATAAGACGCATGTCGGATGTAAAAACAAAAAATAAAAAAAAATATAATAAAATAAAATACTATTTTTGTAGATATTAATTTTTTTATGTTTCTAATAATAATTTGTTTTTTTATGTAACAATATCATTTTTTTATTTTACCCATGAATGAAAAAATCCTTACCATCCAATCGAACAAACATCTCTTTTTTATGATTTGCAGAATGAACATTATAAAATGAAAAAAAAAATTATAATTTATTTATTTATTTGAAAAAAAAATATATACATTTTTTTTATTTAACAATATCGATTTTATTTATCCATGAATCAAAATCCTTAGAGTATCCTAGCCATCGAACGAACACCTTATTCTTTTGACGTTTTAAAATTTTCTCCACCAAGAAGATGTTGGGATATTTTACTTTTTGTAGTTCGAATTCATAAAATCCTCCAAGAATTTCAGCTCCATTGGCATCGTTAAGAAGATAAGTTACTGGATTAGTGTTTCGAATTTTTCTAATTTGAAATATTTCAGCAGTCCATGATAGTAGGTAGCCTTTGTCAAACAACGATTTATATTTAGAAATTCTAACATGATCATTGATTTTAAACTTTGGTCGGCGGTCGGTGATTTTAATATTATTGTAGATGGTGGAGAGTAACATATTTTCATTAGAAGCATTAACATCACATGGTTTCATTTTTATAGTACGATGGGTTTTTTGATTGTAGTTGGTAATCAATGGTGAGATAAGATTTATCCATTTATATGATCCATTTAAACTGAATTGTTTCCACATTTGTTCCTTTATAGTTCGATTAAACCGCTCAACAATTGATGCTTTTATTGTGCTAAATGTTGAATAATGATTTATTCCATATTCTTCCATTAAACTATGAAATTTTTTATTGAAAAATTCCTTACCATCATCTGTTTAGAGATTTTTTGGTATACGTCCATGTTAAAAATTTTAATCATAGCATTACAAACTGCCTCACTACTTTTATTTTTGATTGGTGTAGCCCAAGCGTATTTAGAAAATGAATCGATAACCGTAAGCAAATATTTGTATTCATTATTTTCTTGAGCATATGAACCCATTTCAACTAAGTCAGCTTGCCATAAATCATCCAGACCTTTTATAATTACTCTTCTCCGTTTAAAATTCTTAAGTGTCGGTTTATGAAGTTCGTTGACAACTTGTTGCTTCTTAGACATCATGAACGATAACTTTTTTCCCATGGATTAACTCTATATTTTTATTGATTTTATTTATATATGTAGACCACTTCTGCTCAATAAGTTTTTAAACATCATCACTTAACTTTTTCAAATTTGCGTCATCTCTTAGCTCAAGCGTTTTTTTCAGAATCTCTAAGCTTTGATCAAATTGATCATATAAACTATGAATACTATTATCGAAATCACTCTTCACGCTGTTTTTATAATCAAGCACTTCTTTTGTCAACTGCTCGAATGCATTTGAGCTCGTATTCACCATAGATGATAATCCATTAAGTTTCGTATACAAATTAACTAGATTTTTAGTCATGGCATCCATATTGTCTGTTAGTGTAGTGATTTTTTCATTGGTTTTATGTAGATATTGTTTGAGAGCTATTATTTTAGAATTAGTTCGAAGTATAGATGATGATGTTGTCGATCTACTAGAACGCCCAAACTTGTCAACACTCATATTGATAATGATTGTGATGAGTGATTTGAACATGATATTTATACGATAATGTTACTTTCGGATAATTCCTCAAGTATACTCAATATTTCGCTTTGAACATTTGAATGTCCCGCGCGTTGGGCCGCAATAAGGACCTTAAGGCGCTGGCAGAGCTCATTTACATCGTTCCAGTAGGTGTAATGAACATTATCAGTGAGTTTCATTAAGCCCAAACCTTCTATTTTGCCATTACTATGATCCCTCTGATCATCATCATCATGATCATCAGTAGTAGTTTTAAATCTTTTGCGACTAATTGATGGTTTGGTAATTGCCATTGCCGATGTACGCTTTTTTTGATGATTGATGTTTGGGAACATTGGCTTAATAATATGATTATATTTGTAACTTTTACTCGATTTCATTTGTAGATTTTCATCATTTTTATGTCTATGTGCATTCGTTGTTCTCAAAATAAAACCATACTTGATTAGATCTTCTTTAGTGTACAAATCTTCATCGGGTTTCTTCATAAATATCAATTCGTATAGGCCGCGTGTACCTTTGTATGATGTCTCACCAATTTCTAAATTATTATTTTGTATATGTAACTCAGAATTACCAATATACCATTTACCACCAATATGATCAATAGCATTATTTGTGGTAAGCGTACGTTTTAGATATTCTTTTGCCACATCACCAAAATGTTCATTGTTTGAAAAAAAATTTTCAAGTTCTACATACCCCTGAGCTTTAGGCTGACTCATCAACCTTCTAGCTGCTAATTGAGCTGATTCACGACGAACGGGAGTTGTTTCAAAAACTTCATCATTTTCTGAATTTAGCATTAAGGGTGTTTTTACCATTCCATATGGAGGTGTTATATTTTCTCTTTTAGGCGGTGTCGTCTCATTTTTAGTTTTTATTTCTGATTTTTTATTTTTTGCTTTAATTTCTGTTACAATCTCTTCCAATGGTATGGTAATTGGTTTCAAATTTGTTTCAACTAAAAGATCAGATTCAATTTTTCCACTCTTAATTTGTTTATACTTTTCTCTAATTGATTTCAATGCTTTAATTATATTTTTTGTAAGCTGTTCATCCATTTTATTTTCTGCACACAAATGGGTGGGTGAGTTACCCGTTTAACGGTTGACGATAAAATGATACATTTTTGAATGTATCATACCTGTTATAAACAGAGCCGTTGACAATGGGGTGTTGTTAACGGGGTGGGTGTTATAAACAGACCCGATAACGGGTAGAGTGGAATCCGTTATAAAAATAGAGCCGATGGTAAGACGTATTTGTATTAAATCTGTATAAAAGTATCAAATCCATTACGATAACGTCCTTTATTCCTTTCACAATCCTTATCTATAACTAAAAATCCATATTTTTGTTTCCAACACTCCGCACACATACTTTTAAATGTGTCAAATGACATGTCAGTGTTGATATGATCATTAAATATATGTCTCAAATTTAAATCATCCTGCTTAAAGAAAATTAAATGATAACAATTGTCTCGGATTAAGTGTTTTTGAATTTTTGTATATGATTGGGATAGATATAAACGAATATACAAAAGTATACACGACCCATACAAAAGTATAAACGAATATTATCTTGTTTATCGCAAGCCACATCATCAAATATAAATATTGAATTCTTACGTGCCTCTTCCGGCGGTAATACATCGCAGTTATTGGAGAATTCATAATAACCTAATCCTTCAGTTTCTAATATCTTCTTTAAATATTGATATTTTGGCTGATGGAGAGACTTTGAATACACATATACATTTTCAAATTTTAAACCATTGGGGTGCTCTAGGAGACTTATAATAACATTCGTTTTTCCTACAACATCATTAACAAAAAAAAATTTTTTTTCTAAAAAATGACAAAAAGGTTATGTTTTTTTGAATTTTATTTTTTTTAATTTTATTTTTTTTTTTACCTGAATTTGAAGGACCACACAAAATTCCTCGTATACTATTTGGTAACAATTCACCATGTTTCTTTTCACAAGTTTTCATATTT
The DNA here is from genome assembly GCF_905475395.1 of Chrysoperla carnea. Classification (NCBI taxonomy): domain Eukaryota; kingdom Metazoa; phylum Arthropoda; class Insecta; order Neuroptera; family Chrysopidae; genus Chrysoperla; species Chrysoperla carnea. The sequence continues at coordinate 72,045,938 of NC_058341.1, forward strand.
CCCAAATCAGCGTTTCGAATTGGTAAAACTATATTTTGTTTTATAAAACGCATTTTTGTTGTTGTTGTAAAGTTTTTATTTTATTTTTTCTATTTTTTAAATTAAGTCCATCAATGTTGTACACGTAATGGATCTGCAGCTAGATGCCGGCAGCCAGCATCTAGATGTCGGCATCTAGATGTCAGCATCTAGATGTCATCTGCCAACATCTAACGCCAGATTGTGACGGTGGTGGGGGGTTGGTAGCTAAACAATTTTTTTTATTAATCTAATATATATAAATCTTTTACGGGGGGGTGAAAAAACCAATAAATAATATGATCTATCGTGGAAGAAACGTTAGTCGATTTTCATCGTCGCCGAGGAGAGTTTATGGTCGAGGACTAGTTAATTCCATTATAAGTTCTTTACCATTTGAGCTACATTTACCCGGTTATCAATTTTGTGGCCCTGGTACTGATTTAAACAAGCGATTGGCGAGAGGTGATCAAGGAATTAATAAGTTAGATAGTGCATGTAAAAGTCATGATATTGCATACAATCAATTTAAGAATTTAAGTGATCGTCATAAAGCCGATTTATTATTAGCAGATAAAGCGTGGATTCGTGTTAAATCAACGGATGCTACATTAGGTGAAAAAGCTTTCGCTTGGGCCGTTACAAACGCAATGAAAGCCAAAGTTAAATTGGGAATGGGTATGAAGATCAAGAAGAAGAAACATGGAAAGAAAAAAAAGACAAAAATATCGTTTCGAGCGGCTGTGAAAAGTGCACGAGATGCTTTAAAAAAAAACAAAAACTACCAACATCAATGATACAATTAAAGTTGCTATTACTGCTGCTAAAAAAGTAATTAAACGAAAAAATGTACGAACACCGCGAATCATTCCAATTCCAAAAGTTGGTGGTGCACTCCCATTTTTACTACCCTTATTTGCTGGTCTATCGGCTATTGGTTCACTAGCCGGTGGTACAGCTGGTGTGGCTAAAGCCATAAGTGATGCTAGTAATGCTAAAAAACAACTTGCTGAAAAACAACGTCATAACAAGACAATGGAGGAGATTGCTTTGAAGAATGGTAATGGATTATTTTTGCGACCCTACAAAACCGGCCTTGGTTTATACATGAATCCCAGTCCAAAAAACTTTCAATGAAGCTACTACCGAAACGCCCTCTAAATGAATTAGATCTATATAAATATTGTAAAAATATTCCATATTTTCGTGGTGTTTTCATGCGTAATAATTTACCGAAGAAGCCGAGGAAAAATGAATGTGCAATTATAAATTTACACGATTCAGGACATGGGGGGGGGGGTACACACTGATGCGCTTACAGGAAGTGTGGTGTAGTAGCTGAATATTTTGATAGTTTTGGAAATTTACAACCACCGTTGGAGCTTGTTAAATATTTGGGTGCTGATACTACAATAAATTATAATTATGTAAGATATCAAGATTTCAACACATACAATTGTGGACACCTATGTATTCAGTTTTTATTAACACCAGAAAAATTTGTATAAATAAAAGAGATTTTTCTAAAAATTTTTCATTTGTTTTTCTTAAACTATGTCATCATCATCATTATCATCATCATATACACTAACTGTTAGTGGAAACAGTAGTATCATCACTGTTGATTATTTTTCACCAATTGATTTAGGCTCAAAAAACTATAAATGTGCATTATATACTTTTATTCGTATAATTCGATAGCTAATGTTGGCAATAATTGTAATCAAATTCATATTGGTAATAGTTTACCCATTATCTTACCGGTTGGAACCTACGAAATACATGATATTAATCAATATGTACAAGAGTTTCTCCAACAATACAATAAGGACAAAACAAAAAAAATTATATTAACAATTCAAGCGAATAACAATACTTTACAATGTGAAGTGATGTGTAGTGAAAAAGTTTATTTTAATAAACCGAATTCGATTGGTTCATTGTTGGGTTTCAGTAAGCGTGAATTAGAAGCAAATCATTTGCATTCATCAGATTTACCCGTAAATATTAACAAAGTAGACGTTATCCGTATCGAGAGCAATATTACAACGGGGGCTTATATTAATGACAAATTGGTGCATACATTACACGAATTCTATCCGATGGTGGAACCAGGCTATAAAATAGTGGAAGTTCCACAAAATATGATCTATTTGCCCGTGAACGTTAAAAAGCTAACATCTCTAACAATTAAAATTACTGATCAAAACGGTAACTTAATTGACTTTCGTGGTGAGAATATTATCGTACGTTTACATCTATGCCATGATAACGTACAACAACAATAGACGACAACAATACAGTATCAAGCCGTCATCATCATCAACGAAAAAAAACATTGGAAAACTAACAACAGAGAACAGGGACTTTTTGAAAAGTTTGGGATTTGTTTTAAAAAACAATGAATAGTGCTGAAATGTTGAATATATCTGATGGCGTTCACTTTGATGAGAGTATTACAAAAATTGAGTACCACAGCTATTCACCATTTTTATCGACGTTTAACAACAGTGATGAAATACGAATTTGTATTCAAAATCAAAATTTAAATATTTTGACCTGTGAAAGTTTCCTCTACATAGAGGGGACTGTGAAAAAAGTTAGCGATTATACAGTATCAGCTACCGCCAAATTGGTAAACAATTATCCTGCTTATTTATTTGAAGAAATACGCTATGAAATAAATGGTATTGAAATTGATCGTGTTCGAAACGTTGGACAAACCTTAACATTAAAAAATTATATCTCACTTAATGATAATGAAAGTAAATTGCTTTTAAATGCTGGTTGGTGTATTGAAAATAATATTGATTTCTCCGATGGTAATATTAATATTTGTATGCCATTAAAGAGAATTTGAGGCTTCGCAGAAGATTATACGAAAATCATTCCAAATGTTAAGCATGAATTAATTTTGAATCGTGCTCGGAATGATTTAAATGCAATTATATCGCCAACTGATGATATGAAATTTGAAATTACAAAACTACAATGGCACGTTCCACTCGTTCAACTTCAGGATGGGCAGAAAATATTATTATATAAATTTATCAATAGTGGTAAATCAATTAAGATGAGCTTTCGAAGCTGGGATATGTATGAATATCCAGTTCTTCCAACTACAACACACCAAGTCTGGGCAGTAAAATCATCAACACGTTTGGAAAAGGCCAGATATGTTATCTTCGCTCTACAAACAAATCGACGAAATTTGAAGGAGAAGGATGCAAGCCGTTTTGATCATAGTAATTTGACTGATATAAAAGTGTTTTTAAACTCAGATGTGTATCCATACAGTGATCTTAATACAGATTTTCAAAATAATCGATATGCCTTACTATACGATATGTATTCCAAATTTCAAGAATCATATTATAAAACCAACAGCCAACCACTCTTAACACCCGCACAATTCAAAGAAATAGCTCCCATTGCTCTCATAAATTGTTCACACCAAATGGATGAAATAAAGATTGGACCAGTGGATCTTAAAATTGAATTCAAATGTAAATCTAATATTCAACCTAATACTAGTGCATATTGCCTAATTTTACATGATCGTATTGTCGAATATAATCCACTTACAAATGATGTAAAAAGATTATAAATAAAAATTATATTATTATTTAAAATAAATTAGTTTCCTTTTTCCCTTTTATCAACTTCCTGTTTACAGGTTTTTAAATTTAAACAATAATAACCACATACATCCACAAAAAAAATTTGGAGATAAAATTAGCTTGTATAAATAGGACTTTGTAGTATGCAAAATTTGATGGAAGCATTACAAAAAACGGATGACTAACAAAATATACACAATACTAATTGATCAACACATTATTTTTTTTTTTTTTGCTTATACTTAAAATTAATAGTAAAAAAAAAAACATTCATATAGATTTTAAATGTATTCCGTTGCCAAGTGTGTCGAGAGGTCTTCATTGTTCATATATACCAATGCGACAACTTCCATTCGGTGTGTGATGGATGTTATTTTTTTCCAATCGCATCAAACAGCGCTGCAATAGATAGATGTCCTATATGTCGCAAACATAAAGAATTTACAAAAAATCAAGTATTGGAGAGGATGATGGCTATGGAGGTTGTGTGTCCTAACGATATGTGTGGGAAGAAATTACCAATATCTAAATTTCGAGATCATGAGAGTGATGACTGTGTGAGCATGGCTATCACACGATGCATACTCCCATTGTGTAATTGGAAAATGTTTACGAACTCTCAAGATTATATTAAACATCTTCTTCTCTTCCATGGAATTCAGACACATGATGTTATCGATACAGCGGAGCAGCTTAATTTGTTATTAGAATACAAAAATAATGAAGGATGTAAAGAAATTATGAAATTTATTCGATTCGGTGAGAATTTTTTTTATATTCATTATAGTAATGAATTATTAGAGGTTGAATTTAAAATAGTTCCCATCATATTAAAAAATAGGTTAGCTATTGAAATATGCTTTTGTGATGTAGATACTATGTTATCATTTAAAAATATTTTAAGGGCTAAAACCAATTTTGAATTTTCCATATCATACAAACAAATTCAAAGATTGTTTTCTGATGGGACAGAAAAGCGGGTTTTTCAGTTTTTGTGCAATATTATTAGATAAAAAATTTTTTTACATCCTACGTTTTTTATCATAAAATGTTTATCGTCTTTCAAATAGTACTTGTAGATATCTTAAAAAAATTTTGATAAGCTTTATTTATATAGGTTTATTTTAAGAAACCTAGAATTTATTTTTTTTTTAAATTACATGATCGAAAACTAAATTTCGATCATGTTTTTTTTTATTGTAAAAATCTGTTGTGTACATTATGGCTACTCCAGTTAATTTGTTTTCGTTGTATAATTTAAAAAAATCCAACCATTTTTGATCAAAATCAGATTGATAAATGTAACAATTAGTGCTGATCTATGTTCAGGACAAAAAGGTAAATCCTTATGTTTAAAAATGGGTTTTTTTAAAATTACATTATTTTAACAGAATAACTTTGACTGCAAATCATTTTGTCACACTCTTCACTATGTTTTAAAAGTTTTTGTTTCAATGAACTAATTAGATTGATTAGAATGAACTAATTAAAAACTAATTTTAAATAACATTTACTTTTTAAGCCCATCCCATTGCGTATTCCCTATGTTCATAACAGGGTTCACAATGTTTAAACACTTGTTGTATATTATTTGGTAAACTATTCCAAGCATGTGTAATTATTTTATAACCATAGTTTTTTAAAGTATAAAAACTGATATTTTTATATATTTTTAAAAATGTTTTTTCAGTCAAACAATTTAATAATTGCGTTTCATTATCAAATAAATAAGTTATATTCATTTCGTAGTTAACAGTCCCTGCATTATATTGTTAATGCTTGGATGTTGACCCAACAAGTTAACAACTTCATCTAATAATTCATCGATTTCTTCATCTGACTGTAATTTATAATGACCGCACGCGAATGTATCCGTAATTTTATAAATTTCTAAATATTAAGGAAAAACATTAAAAAAATTACTGAAGGTAAAAATACATTTAATTTGATAAAAATTAAAAAATTATATTGAAAGATTATACCTAATAATTAATGGTTTACACTTTTACATTATTTATTGTATTTTTAAATTACATTTATTAAAAACTAATTTTTCCAGTACAAAAAATTTATTTTTTATTTTTAACTACCTTGTATTTTTCCAAATACTTCAATTCATTGTTCATTAAAACTTTCAGATACTGAACCATTTTCAAAGTTTTAGTTTTTAATTTTCCAACAAAAATATTTTCCGTAGTTCCATAAAACTTTTCATGGTGTAGAAATATTGAACCATCATCAAAATTGATATAAAAATATTTTATATTTTCTATGTATTTGATTACAAAGAAATCGATAATTTCCATATTTATAATATGTAAAATTTTCGTGTTAATACTTATTACATTTTGCACATGATGCTGAATATTAAACCGATCGTTAATACTACGTCTTTTACGATCCTCCTTTAGATGCTCATATTCGATGTCATCCAACCGTTCATTAGGTTTTATCACTTCCATTATTTTTTTTAACGTATCGATTTGATTATCGTTTCTAGTAAAATTACTACCAAAAAAATCTCTCGAATTTTTCTCAAATGCGTCTGATATACTTATTAGATCTGTTTCATTTTTTGAATTGTAAAAATTATTATAAATTTTTTGAATTGATCCATGATTTGTTATTGCCTGTATTTCCGAATTTTGAATGTTGTGTTGAACTGGGTATACATTATCTAACAACGCATTCACTACACTGACGTTACTATTCTTTAAAAAAATGTAAAATAACGGTAAAGTAATTTTATAATAGTAATTTATAAACGTAAAATTCGCCATAATTATACTATACTAGCTATAAAATTTACATTTTAATCATTTAAATACTATGAAATATTGATCTATACTGACGTATTTGAACTTCTTTTGAATTGCAAACTTTGCAAAATTTACTAGCGCGTGTGTAACCTTATTTCATATTGCAAATGTTTATCATTTAAAAAAACGCTGATGCGAGTTTATTTGTAGGAAAATTATTTTCTTAAATAAAACAAACTTTTTTTAAATTTTTTTTCTTTATTATATAAAAAATAGGTAATACGATTACATAAAAAAATTGAAATAATATTTTTTTTTCTTTATTATATGAGAATACAATTACATAATAAAAATTTAAATAATATTTTTTTTCTTTATTATATGAGAATACAATTACATAAAAAAATTTATAATATGAATTTATTAGGATAAAGATAAGATATCTCTTTTAAAATTATAAAAGCTAATTTTCCCCAAGTTTGACCAATCATTTCAAGTGTATACTGTTATGTGGTTCGTATGTTAAAATCGTTTTATATTAGACAGAGTAATGGCCCTGGCGAAAACTTATAATTTAAAGGTGAAAGTTGTGGAAAAATTGTGCTACGTCTTCACCACGTGCTTTTGAGGTCCGTAGCTTTAGTATTGGATAAGTGTAAACCACACAACAATTGTAATATTATAACAATATTACTTTTCGTCTGGTGTCAGTTAAACTAATAATTGCTTCGATATTAATTATTTGTTCATTGGCGGAAGTCGTTTGATGCATCAAATGATCTAAGATTTTTTGTGGAATATATATAGAAGTCACAATGTGATGTTTCGTCTCTATGCTGCCATTGACATATATGCACTTTATCATGAATAGGTACTATTCATACAACAGATGTGACATTTAGATTTTGAATTTGTAAACACGTGTAAACAGAATGTAATTCAAAGTGATGAATCTAAACGTGATGAATGTTATCAAAAGATTAAAGGTGATAAATATTATCAAGTGATAAATTTGGTGACAGCAATGAACTTGTAAACACGTGTAAACAGAATGCAATTCAAAGAGATGAATTTAAACGTGATGAATGTTATCAAATGATTAAAGGTGATAAATATTATCAAGTGATAAATTTGGTGACAGCAATGAACTATCCGTCCCAAATATATAGCGCAGCAATCCGTACCGAAACAATCCTATTTCGAATCGCAACAGGTATTTATAATATATTTCATAAAACTAATACTCACCCGTACACGAGATGTATAATTTAGCTCGTTATCCTTATTCCATGTGGAGCTTCCAGATCTGCTACGATGTCGCTTATTTGTGGAAACTTATTAAATAATTTGATGAGAATCCTTTACGGCTGTAGCTGGATGACAAGGATGATAGACAACGATGAAATTAAACACTTCAAATGCAGGTAAGAAACTTTTATTGAAATAATGTGTCTCTTCTTTTGTCGTTTACAATTTATTTTCAGATTTTACAATTGGTATTTTTACAACAAAATGTGACTTGATGTATCAGTTATAATAAATGATGATCAGTTATAATAGATGACAAAATTATTCAGCGTTCGAGTCAAATGTATATTAGGATGTGATGTATACAGAAGATTTTAAGAGAGTGATAATATAATTTCTCAGCTTGGAGGTAAATTACTCGCGCCAAAAGTTATTATAGTAAGTAAACAAAATATAATATTTTGTATTTAAATGTGTTATGTAATCAATTTGTTGAAGATCATTCGCTTTGACATGTTAGCGCGAGATTTAAATAAATTGATTTTTGTTTTAACTTTTTAATAAAATTGATCTTCAACAATTGACTACATAACACGTACCCCCCTCTTGTATTTTATAGCCGATGGTGAACTAACAATAAGTGGCTAGCCAGTGCGTGACGCTACTGAAGTTTTGGTCGATTCAATTTTTAAGTGTGTTCGACCGCTCGGGTGACCTGGAAAAAGGAGTGAAGGTGAAGGGCTCCTGGTGGAAAAGGGAATACCAATATTTTATATGGTCACTGGGTACGTTTGTGGTATTTCTTTATGAACATGACATGGCATTTCAAGCATCGTCCATTTGAAGTGTTTTTTAAAACAGCTGTATTTTTGGCTTTAAAATTTACAATTAAATACGGACCTAGGTATTTTACTGAGAACTTTTTGCTTGAAATGCCATGTACAGATACCTGTTTCTTTCTCAGCATCACCAGGTCATTAACTCTGAAACCGTGAGATTTTTTTCCGCGATCAAAGTATTTTCTCCTTGTTTTTAATGATGTATCCAAAAAACGTTTTACAACTTCTTCGGATGGCTTTTTTGTTAGTGGTAGAACATCATGAATTTCCCATATATGGTCAAGAGGAAAAGTCAAGGTTCTACCGAAAAATATAGAAGCTGGTGTGGTGTTGGTAACAGGAGAAAATGAATTATTATAAGCGAAAGTCGCGAAACTCACAAATTTGTCCCAGGTGGAATGACCGGATGATGCTGATTGTAGAAGAGTGCTAACATTCGATATGAGGACCTTGTTCATAGCTTCGGATTTGTTTCCAGAGGGAGAATATGGCGATAAAAATCTGGCACGAATACCCCATTTATAGCAAAAATCCTTGTAAACTTTAGATCTAAAATAGCTTGCATTATCTGAAAACATCTGAAAGGGTGCTGAAAAGGTTAAAAAGGATGTTTCCAGTTTTGCGCAAATTGCAGCCGACGTGCAGGTTTTTAAAGGAAAGGTCTGCAAAAATCGGCTGAAGCTATCAACGGCTACTAACAGAAATCTGGACTTATCCTTGGTCATAGGTAGTGGACCAAGAATGTCAATATGCAGAGCCTGATAAACGTAGGATGGATTTTGTGCTTGCATAGTAGGTTTGGGTTTCGTGGAGATTTTGTACCGTTGACAAGTGTCGCAGGACTTGACGTATGAAACAACGTCTTTGTACATATTCTCCCAAGAGAAACGTTTGGAGATGTTGCTATATGTTTTTACTACACCCTGGTGGGAGGACAAAAGACTATCGTGGAAATAATGTAAGATGTTTCCACGGATACATTCTGGGACGTAAATACGTCTTTTTTTCAATTTCCCAGTTTTGCGACACAGAAGTCCGCGATGAAGAGAAAAGTTTTGTACATCATCATCTCCGTTATTCAGTCGGAGCGTGATGTCTTTGCACTTCTCGTCAGAGAGTTGAGCTGTGCGGATGTTTGGAAAAATGTTAGTCATTTCGTTTAAGAATAAGAGTTTGTCCTCTGGTGTAGCGTCCTCATATAGAAAGCTAGTTGGGTTTATGCAAGTTTGTTCCGTGTCTTCGTCAGAGTATAGCCTAGACAGGGCATCGGCGATGTTGTTAATAGAGCCATTAATGTGTTCTACGTCAAATTGGAAGTTTGATAGAGTCAATTGCCAACGAGCTAATTTTCCTATATTTCTACAGTTCTTAAAGAGGTATGATAGGGCATTGTTATCTGTTTGTACAATGAATTTGGCATGTTGTAAATAATCTTGAAATTTGTTTATAGTTGAGATCAAACTTAGCGCTTCTTTTTCATAGATGTGGGTTTTGGCTTCTGCTGGTGATAATTTCCTGGATGTGTATGCGATTGGATGGAGAACATCATCCACACGTTGGAGTAAAACTCCAGCTATACAATGATCACTAGCATCACATCTAACAATGAACGGTTTGGAGAAGTCGGGAAATTTTAAAATTGGTGCAGAGGTAAGTTTGTCTTTTAGATTATTAAAAGCTCGCAGATGTTCTTCTTTTATTTCAAACTTTGTATGTTTTTGTCGAAGTTTATTTAGTGGTAGGCAGATATCGGCATAGTTTTCGATGAATTTCATGAAGTATCCTGTCATGCCCAAGAAACTACGAAGTTGTTTAAGGTTTCTTGGAGGAGGAAGATCGTTTATGGCCTGAACTTTGGACATGTCGATTGATTGGCCGAACTCGTCGATGATTAAACCCAAGTATTTTAAGCGGGTCATGAAGAAACGACATTTTTCAGGTTTCGCAGTCAGACCGTGTAATTTTAACCTATCGAAAACTTCTTGGAGATGATCGAAGTGTTCTTCGATGGATTTTGAGTATATGAGAAGATCATCTGCGTATGGTATGCAAAATTTGTATTTAAGATCTCCGAAAATGTCCATCATAATTCTGTTTAGAGCTTGGGATGAGTTCGCTAGTCCTTGTGGAGCCTTTAAGTATCGATATTGGCCTTGTGGGGTGACAAAAGCTGTGATGTTTCTAGAGTTTTTGTCCAAGGCAATTTGATGATAGCTGGATACTAAGTCGAGACTCGAAAAAATTTTTGCACCATGTAACGAATTAAAGCAATCCTGTACTTGAGAGCTTGGATATGGGTCGAATAATATCTTTTTGTTAACCTCTCGATAGTCATGGACGATCCTGTAATTGCCATCGCGTTTTTTGACAAGAAATGTTGGGGATGCCCAACTGCTGGTGCACTTTTCGATGACATTTTGTTGAAGAAGATCGTCTATGATATTTTGAAGAATGGCTGCTTTTGGAGGAGCCATTGTGTATGGATGTTTATACGTAGGAGTTCTATCTTTTAGAAGGATTTTCATCGTATGGTTTGTAGCATGACCGATTTTATTGCATAGAACGTCTTTGTAGGATTGTTTTAATTCTTCAAGCTTTTCGAGCTCAGATTGACGGAGTTTGGCTGTATTTTCAAGGACTAGGTGGAGCTGATCGTTAAAGTTGAAAATGATGGGAATATTTAAACTTCGACTAGGAATCGTAAAGTTACAAGTTTGAAAATTTAAATTAGCTTTAACTTTATGTAGAAAATGATTGCCTAAGATGATTGAACATGGTAAGTTTTTGACGATGAGGAACGGAACTTTCCATGTGTAATTTTCAATTTTGATGATTAAATTGATAACTTTGTTAATGGTAATGTTGGTGTTGTTTGCTATTGTCAATTTTTTGAAGGTTTTGCTGATTTGGTGTTTTTTATGTTTCAGCTTTGGAACCAGATCCGAACGGATGATATTGTACGATGATCCGGTGTCAATCATACATTGATATTTTTGCCCTAACACATCAATTTTAATGAAAGGTATTTTATTAGAATATTTAAACTCGTGGCTATTTGACAAGGAGGCAAACAATTTATGGCCTTTAGGTGGAGGTGCCTCGAGTTTATCAGTCGTTAGTTGTTGCTATGACTTGTTAGGAGTCTCGCGTTGAGTAGCTGCGAGTAAACGAGAGGTGCTTTCATCGGCACGTTTTGCGATATCGTACAATTGACGGAACGTAGCTGGAGGAGGAAAAATGGTTGATAACAAGGGTAAATATTTAGAATTTGCGCTGTCTAGGATATGTGTGACGATGCGTGTTTCGTCATTAAAGTTTAGTGCTTTGGCGGTATTCTCTAGATCGACAATATATTGTTTTAAGCTTTCGTTTACGGTTTGATATCTGAAAATTTTGGTCAAGATGACACGCGAAGTTTGTGTGGGAGATAGGAAATTATTTAACAGGTTAGCTTTGATTTGAATCCAATCATTTGATGATGTCGCTAGCCTGGATAACCACAACTGTAGTTCACCATCAGTTCTTGACACTAAGCCCCTTATAAGTTTGTTGATAGGCAAAATATTGAGATTTACAATTTTCTCAGTTTTAATTATAAATTCTAAAAACTGCATAGGATTATCACCATCTGTTTTTGGGATAGATTGACATAACTGAGACATATCTGGATGAAAATTAGGTCCTGAGAGATTTTGTATTTCACGATGTGTGTTTATTAATAATTGGTTTTGAATTGCCATCAGTTGCACCATGTTTTCACGCTGGCTCACTCGGCGATTTGGCGTATTGGTTTCACTCGTGGAATTGGGAGTGGGGATATTATTATTATTTGTGTTTGGTAAATTGGGATGATTTAGACTAGGATATAATTGACTGCGTGTAGGAATGGGGGGATTGGAAGGAATTGGGGCATAGGTGGAGCTGTTGGATTCGAATGCCACGGCCTAATCGGAGATAGTCTACCGTCCGAGTGGATATTATATATTAAGTTTGCGTTAATTGGAGCACTTGGTACCTGTGTCACAACAGTTGGTGGTGTACAAGATGGTATGGGCTGTGATGGTGGTGTGCTGAAGGTTGATTGGTGTTGAGCTGCTGGTGTAGTCCGTGGGACTGCGCCATTTGATTGATTGGTTGACATTCCGAATTTGAATATGGTGACTATTTCCTTAAATTGTAAGATCTATTGTAGTCTCAGCTTGTAATTTCCTTTTCAGATTTCCACGAATCGGATGCAATACCAGATAATGAGTGAAAATGGTTTTCCTAAAACAGAAACAACAACAGCAGAAACAAATCGCAAAAAAAGGTGTGATAATAAAGAATTATGTGTTTGTTATGTATGTTTGTTTTTGGAAAATAAAGAGAGAGAGAAATAAAAGGGTTTTTTAAGAAAATGTGGTTTATTATTTACTTATAACTCGAAGCATTTATTGTTCGAAAATTTGCAAATGCTAAGCTTTTTGCAAATATTCAAATTGTGATTTTAAGATTTGTGATTTAAATTGATGTATTTAAATCACAATGACGAAAATATTTGTTTTACGGAGCGATGCTACCATTTGTTATGTGGTTCGTATGTTAAAATCGTTTTATATTAGACAGAGTAATGGCCCTGGCGAAAACTTATAATTTAAAGGTGAAAGTTGTGGAAAAATTGTGCTACGTCTTCACCACGTGCTTTTGAGGTCCGTAGCTTTAGTATTGGATAAGTGTAAACCACACAACAATTGTAATATTATAACAATATTACTTTTCGTCTGGTGTCAGTTAAACTAATAATTGCTTCGATATTAATTATTTGTTCATTGGCGGAAGTCGTTTGATGCATCAAATGATCTAAGATTTTTTGTGGAATATATATAGAAGTCACAATGTGATGTTTCGTCTCTATGCTGCCATTGACATATATGCACTTTATCATGAATAGGTACTATTCATACAACAGATGTGACATTTAGATTTTGAATTTGTAAACACGTGTAAACAGAATGTAATTCAAAGTGATGAATCTAAACGTGATGAATGTTATCAAAAGATTAAAGGTGATAAATATTATCAAGTGATAAATTTGGTGACAGCAATGAACTTGTAAACACGTGTAAACAGAATGCAATTCAAAGAGATGAATTTAAACGTGATGAATGTTATCAAATGATTAAAGGTGATAAATATTATCAAGTGATAAATTTGGTGACAGCAATGAACTATCCGTCCCAAATATATAGCGCAGCAATCCGTACCGAAACAATCCTATTTCGAATCGCAACAGGTATTTATAATATATTTCATAAAACTAATACTCACCCGTACACGAGATGTATAATTTAGCTCGTTATCCTTATTCCATGTGGAGCTTCCAGATCTGCTACGATGTCGCTTATTTGTGGAAACTTATTAAATAATTTGATGAGAATCCTTTACGGCTGTAGCTGGATGACAAGGATGATAGACAACGATGAAATTAAACACTTCAAATGCAGGTAAGAAACTTTTATTGAAATAATGTGTCTCTTCTTTTGTCGTTTACAATTTATTTTCAGATTTTACAATTGGTATTTTTACAACAAAATGTGACTTGATGTATCAGTTATAATAAATGATGATCAGTTATAATAGATGACAAAATTATTCAGCGTTCGAGTCAAATGTATATTAGGATGTGATGTATACAGAAGATTTTAAGAGAGTGATAATATAATTTCTCAGCTTGGAGGTAAATTACTCGCGCCAAAAGTTATTATAGTAAGTAAACAAAATATAATATTTTGTATTTAAATGTGTTATGTAATCAATTTGTTGAAGATCATTCGCTTTGACATGTTAGCGCGAGATTTAAATAAATTGATTTTTGTTTTAACTTTTTAATAAAATTGATCTTCAACAATTGACTACATAACAATACTCAATTTCAAAGTATGATTTAGGATATCTATTTAACATTCGATATGTATATACATTAATTTTTTAAATAATTTTTTTTATGTCTACTTGAATTAATTGATCAAAAATGTGAGATAACATACTACTTATTTTAAATATTTTAACAATTGTTGAATGAGAATAAACTATTTTTTTATTAATTATCATTACTTTTTGATTATTTATTAAACAAAGTGTTATGGTTATTCCATTTACATCAAAACTAATATCTTCACCAATATTGATTTCTGTAGATGATTGTAGAAACACCATTATATATGATTGCAATTCCAAAAATAAATACCACTGTCTTACATCCATAAAAATCGAATACTTTCTTGATGAAAATATAATCTTCTCTCCCATTGTAGATGGATCAATACCAACACCTATTGATCTTACTGGATTTAAAAAATATTTACGTTCCATTATCATTTTTTTCTTATTATAAAAAGTATGCTTGATGCGGATGATGTTGTTGTTAAACAAACTCAATATCATATGAGCCAAACTTATTTACACCTTTCACAATTAAATATAGTTCAGGTGCTTCCCTAATTTTTTCAATTTCTTCTGCTTTTAATTTTTGATAACGACTGGGTAAAGTTATTAAATAATCTTCCAATTCTGTTAACCATACCAAAAGTCATAATTTGAAAGGGCTCTAGTCTACCTCACAACTGAACCACAAGGTAATCTACACTCCACACACTTGTCTCACTCATATTTTACATGTATTTTTCCTATACCACTTTTTTAAATCAACTCCGATTTCTCTTATGGGATTTAACATGGGCTTTGATCGTAGAACTGTCATAGCTTAACTACTTCTAAGCAATACAATAAGTGTCAATTTAATGTATGTAGATTAAGAATTTTTATAATTGTTGGAGCAGCTTAGTTCGTTTTAGGAAGTTGAAAAGTCTTTGTATTATGCGGAGGTCATTGCCTAGAATTTGTTGAATTGAGGGGGTTAGTTTTAATGTCTCTCTTTCGTTTTGGAATTTTCTACAGTGTATTAGAATGTGTTCAATTGTTAATGGTATGTTACAGTATTGGCAATTTGGTCTAAGGGTCTTCTTCATTAAATATGAGTGCGTTAGTTTGGTATGGCCATTTCTTAATCGAGCAAGGGCGACTTCAAACTTTCTATTGGGCTGGTTCGATGTTTCCCAGTGGTTGGTGGTGCTTTTGATTTTTCTTAGTTTGTTGCTGTTTACATCAATATTTAACCAACTTTCATTTTTCCTTTGTTGAAATCTGTTCTTAATGTGCAGTATGAGGTCTTAACGGTTATAATGTCCACATCACGTCCATCCTCGTGGGCTAAAGAGGCTGCAATATCAGCCTTTTCATTGCCCTCGCTTCCGATATGACTGGGAACCCAAAAAAAGTCTAAATTTATATTGAATTTTAAGATGGAATGGATAATATTTTGAATTTCTTGGATGATGGCCATTGGTGTTTTATTATTATTAATTGCTTTTAGGACACTCATTGAATCGGTAATGATAACATATTTGTTTTAGATATTAGCTTGGTTTTGAATAAACCTTAGAGACTCATATATAGCAATTGCCTCAGCGGTGAATCCGCTACATATTGGGTTAAGTTTGAATTTTAGTTCACTATCACTTGTTATTAAGGCACACGCACTTGACACTTCATTTTTAGATCCATCTGTGTAAATTTTGGCTGAGTCACGGTATTCAGTTTGTGTGATTTCGCAATACTGCTGATTATATTGAGCAATTGGGGTTTCATTTTTATTCGTCGCACTTAGTTTTAAATTTAATTTAAATCTTTTAGTTTCCCAAGGAGGTTTTGAAGGTGACGGGTTTTTCATGCATATTTGAAGAAATAATTCATTAGGAATGTTTAATTCATTGAGGATGTTTTCAATGATGTGTGATAGAGGAGTTGGGATTTTTTTTTTGTCTGCTGAGGAATGGGTGGAGTAATGATGATGAAAGGTTTTGAGACAACGGTATAGTTTGGTTTTGGATCATTTTCGCATAATATTTGAGGGTGATGAATTTTCTTCTTTCAGTTGGAGATGGTTCTCCTGTTTCGCACATGAGGCTGACAACGGGGTGGTACGAAACGAACCCGATATTATTCTAAGTGCACAGTTTTGAATTACGTCTAGTGGTTTAGTAAATTTCTGCGATTTTGTAGAGCTATAAATGAAGCATCCATAATCCATTTTGCTGAGAATTGTTGTTTGATAAATTTTTCTCAGGGTTTGCCTGTCAGAGCCGATCTGTCTGTTGGCAAGAGTTTTTAGAATGTTTTCTTTCTTTCAAGCAGTTGGCTTTAAGCTGTGAGATGTGTCCCTTCCAATTGAGCTTCTCCTGGAATAATAATCCCAAAAATCTGTGTTGTGAACAGTTTTGAATTGGGAATTTTCCTAGTTTTAAATTTAAGATATGTTTTGTTTTTTGTGGAAGGAGATCGTTTTCGTTTTGGAAGAGGATAGTGTAAGATCATTAGCTTTACTCCATTTATATATTTTATTTATTGATTTTTGGAGGTATTTTTGGGCATAATTTTGATCGGATGTTGCAATATATATCAGAAGATCATCAGCGTACAGTATTGTGCGGATTGGATATGGAATTATTTCAGTGACGTCATTTATAGCTATGTTAAATAGTATTGTGGATAGTACTGATCCTTGGGGTATTCCGTCTTTTATATGATATTGTGCAGAGTATTGATTTTGAATTTTTACACGCAGTGTCCTTCTTGATAAAAAGTTTTGAATGTACTTGGACAATTTTCCTCTGATTCCCCATCGATGCAACACAGACATGATTTTGCTGCGCTTGATGGTATCAAATGCCTTCTCGATGTCAAAGAAGACTGCATTTAGATTCTGATTACAGCAGAAAGCCGTTTTTATGTCTGTGTCGAAGATGCTTATACAGTCTAATGTCGATCTGTTTTTACGGAAAACAAATTGTTTGGAGCTTAATAAATTTTGCGACTCTATTATCCATTGGAGACGGTTGGCAACCATACGTTCAAGGATCTTACTAAGGTGGTTAGTTAATGAGACTGGTCTGTAGCTTCCGGGGTCCAGTTTGTTCTTATTATCCTTGTATATTGGAACGACTATGGAAGACTTCCAGCTTGCTGGAATCTGATGAGTTTGCCATATGTTCTGGTATAAGTCGAATATGTAATTCTTAGCTGATGGGTGTAAGTTCTGGAGCATTTCAACATGGATCCGGTAAGGACCGGGTGTTGAATTTTTGATAGCCGAGAGGGATGTTTGAAATTCATCATAAGCGAATGGTAGATTATATTGTGCTTCATCCTCGTCTTCAAAGTCGAAATCTACTTGTCTGGTCATATCTGCGTGTTCATTAGATATGTTGGAGAAATGTTTGCCAAATTCTTCACTAATTTCTCTTACATCGGTGATAAGAGAATTATTTACAAGGATCCCATTTATTGTTTCGCTTTGTGAAGTACCATTTTTTATCCTTTTGATATTGTTCCATAATTCTTTTTCAGTTGATGTACTGTTAATTGACTTGGTAAAGTTGTCCCATGATATTTGTTTTTGTTTCAGTATTTCTCTTCTCGCTATCGCTCTAGCTCTCTTGAAGTGTATCAAATCTTCAATTGAGCGTGATTTTTTAAATTTACGCAAAAGTTTTTTCGGAAGCTTAATGAGTGATGCTATAGCTTCCGTCCACCAAGGAACTAGTTTGTTTTTATGGACTATTGTTTTTTTTGGGATGCAGAGATTTGAAGCATTTTTTATTTTTTGTTCAAGGGTAGTCAATTTGGTTTCTATATCTCTGTGATCTGGTTTTAATTTTGTGTTTGCTTGGTATTGTTCCCAATCAGCTTCGCCGAATAGATATTTTTCTGATGAGTGGAATGATTTGGAGGGTGTCGGGAAATTTACTATTATTGGGTAGTGGTCGCTCGTACATAAATCATCATGTGTGTCCCAGTCTAATTTCAATGCAAGTGAAGTGGTGCTTATGGTGACGTCTATAACTGTTAGTGAACCAGAACGCATACAGAAATGGGTCGGTTTTCCATTATTTAGTGTATTTATATTGTCATTCTCTAGTAATAGTTTTTCCAATTTTGCACCTCTGACATCCGTGTGACCGCTCCCTATTGACATGCTGTGAGTATTGAGGTCTCCCATTCTAATGAATGGTTCATTTAACTGATTTATAATGGTTTGTAGGTCATCGGTAGTAAAGTCCTGGTTGGGTGGAATGTAAATATTACAGATATCTAATTTCTCATCTTTGGCCATGACAACTTCTGTGGCTACAACTTGCAAGTGGGTTGTGACAGATTTGTTTTTAGAGTGAAATTTCTTGGCGATAAAAGTAGCTACACCTCCCGAAGCAATGTTTCCTTCAGGATGATCATGTCTGTATATGTTGTAGTTCGATATTTTGGCGTTTTGTGTGTCTTTTAAACGTGTTTCTTGAAGGCAGAGGATTATTGGTTGGAATGTGTGCAGCAGCACTTTTAGTTCGGGCAATCTTTTGTAGTACCCGTTTACATTCCACTGAAGGATTTTATTTCCCATTTTCCTATTTGTTTTGGTCATCAGACGTGTCTGATGGCATGATGTCGCTGTCGGAGTTGGTTGTCGCTAGTGCGTTTATTTTAACTTTTTTAATTAATTTAGTTAATGATCTTCTGGCAATTGGGTCTTGCAACAAGTAATAGATTTTATTCAAGAATTCTACAAGGTGATCCGATGCTATATTGTATTTTTTTTAATGAGGTATCTATGTTTGTGTTGTTGTAGGTATCTGTAATGAAGTTTTTCAGCTGTTCGAAATTTAGAGGATATTTGTCTGGTTCCAAGGACACTGGGGTACGTAGGCTGTCTATCATTTCCGGTAATGAATGCTTTGATTTATTGTTTGTTAGTTTCTTTTTGGCTGTAGCTGTAGTTTGGGTAGAGGGTGTTGGTGTCTGTTTGGTAGTTATTTACATTTATTTTATTCGTTTCAGTAGTTTGATTTTTGGGTCTGCGATGCTTCTTTGTCTCTGTTTCGGATTCTTGTGCAGTGCTGTTGGATAGCACTCGTTTTTTAAGGTTAATATCAAGGGACTGGTTGGTGTCAGAAAATCCTAGTATTTGTTTGGGTGATTTGGGGACTGGGTGAACTTCTGCTGCTATTGTGTGTTTTGTGATGTCTTGTGAAATTTCTTCGATATTCTGGCTATCTTGGATACTTTCGTTTCTTAGGTTTCCTTTTATTAGATCTACTGTTGAGGTTTGTGTTACTTGCTCAGCCGCCTTGATGGTAGATTCAGAGTGAATGACTTCTGTAGTTTGATCTTTTTCATTTGGTGCGTTAGATTTATTAGCTTCTGTGTTTGGATCTTGAGTTGGTAGGGTTTGTGGAAGAGTACGGCAATCCTTATCCTGGTGACCGAATTTTTGGCAAAGATTACATCGAGTATCATCTAGTGAAATGTACATTCTGTATTTTTCGTTGTCGTAGTTGATGGTGATCATTTCGGGTAATTTTGGATGATTTTCATGAACAAACATATATCTGTTAAAAGATTTGATATGTGCAAATTTTTGGTCATGAATTCCAACTGAAAAGGCAAAAAGGTCAGAAAGTGGTATGACCTGGAGTTTTTTTATTTCCTCGATGATTATTTCATTCGGAATTGTTGGGAAAATCCAGACTATCATTCTATGAGAAGGCGTTATAAAGTTACGTATGGTAACATCTTGGCCTCTTACTTTAATTGTTTTGTGGTCATTCAATAATGTATTGACATCATTTTTAGATTGTAGGTAAACACAAATTCTATTATTTGAGATACGTGATGCATATTGAATTTTATTGGGATTTATTACTAATCCAAGTGCTAGTATATATTCATGTAGAGGTATATTGTTGATTGGATTGATTATTATACATTGATCTTTTTTTGGATAAATGGTTTTTTGATTTGTGGTGGTGGTTTGGGCGTAGGTTTTCTTTGAATGTGTTTGGGTATTTGAGTAATTGGATGAAGACATTTTGTTTAGTATTTTAGGATACGTAAACTTGTTAATTATTAAAAAATTTAGATTTAGAATTTAGTATTAAAATATGAACTTGTTTTTTCCATTCACCTTTATAGGTGAATGGAATTTAAAAACAAAAATAAGTCTGTTTGTTAGATGTGTATTTGTTTTGTACTTACTAACAAGTAGCATCCGAACATATATAAAGATAGGAAAAAATAGATGATATTGTACCATTGTTGATCCAGATAAAAAAATTTGAGATGTTTGATGTAGAGACGTACAAAATGGTATTCGAAAAATACTGCTCATTTTCCGCATGGGAAATAAGTAGTGATTCAAATAATAGTGATGATGATGATGGATTCAATTAAAGGTAACAATCATACAACAAAATAATAATAATAATAATAATAATTTTATTTTTAATAATATTACAGATAGTACAAATGTTTAAGTGTCCAGTATGTTATGATTATTTTACTGGACCAATATATGGATGTGATGAATATGATCATGCAGTTTGTAGTACATGCGTTTCACAACTACAACAAAGTGTGTGCCCAATTTGTCATTGTAGAATCACAACAACAAAAAGAAACTTGACGATGGAACGTATGCATGATATACAAATCGTTTGTCCAAACGATATCTGTAAACAAACCATAAAAATTAGAGACCTGCATAATCATATTTGTTTAAGTATTGATGATAGGGAAGCTGTTGTGATGAGGTATTGTTGTGTGGACGAGTGTTATTGGGAGTTCGCCAACATACCTGCATTCATTCATATTTACAAATAATACATAATAATTGTAATATTGTACATACTGCTACAAATAATGTTAACCTAATTGTAAATCTAAATATTAATACAATGGAACAGGAGTCTTTGATTTTATTAAATATTTTATCAAATTATTTTGTTTTAAAATGTGAGGACTTCGCAAATTCTTATGAATTTCTAATTATTCCAGTAAACATTAAAAGTAATTACTGCTTTAAATTGGAATTTCATGAGGAAGAACAATCGATTATTCATAATTTTTGTGTAAGACCTGGTCATACACGAAAAATATCAATACCGAAATGTATGTTATTTAGTTATATAAGAAAAAATCATGTAGTGTTTAATTAATATATGTTTATGGGAAAAATTATAAAAAAAAAAAAAATGTTACTTACTTCATAGTTCTTATTTAATAAAATTATGTGTTTTTATTTAACAATGTTGTATTCATCTAAAATATCCAACTCATTATTAATCAATAATTTCAAATAGTTAATTCTATCCAATATTTCCCATTTTATCCCCCCAACAAATACATATCCATTGTTGATATTTTCATCGTTTTGAATCCATACAGAACCATTCTCATAATTAATTGATATGAAATTATAATTATCAGCATAATTAATATCACATAGTTTCTCTATTTCATTGTTTAATATAAACAATAAATCGGAGTTAAGTTTTATAAAATTTTGAATATGCTGATTTAAATATTGTTGCAAATTAATGGTATCACGTTTACGTCGTTCTATGATTTCAACATTTTCGGTACTTACGTAATCATTTTCTACACTGTCTTTTGACTTTAACATTTTAACCAATTTATTAAGCGAATTTAATTGATCATTTACATTTTTATTTGTATATGAAGTGAAAAAGTCTGAATTAATTTTTTTAAAATTATTTGAATCACTATCGTTGTCTGTATCATTTTTCAAATTGTAATAATTATTGTAAATCTTTTTTACCGTACCATAATTTGAAAGAGCTTGAATCTCTGAATTGAAGATATTTTGTTGCTGAGGACTTACGTTATCCAACAACGCGTTAACAGTTATGTTACTACTATTTAAAAAAAAATAAAATAGAGGAAAACCCATTTTAAAATAGTTAATTGTTATGTTAACCATTTTTGATTTAATATTTATTATTTGTAAACGTTTAATTCTTTTTCCCACTATTTAAATAGGATGAAAATATTTATTAAATTAACCTTTGGTATGCTTTAGTTGCAAATTTTAATCAATACGTATTTTCTTTATATTCCAAAATTTTTTGCTAAATTTGCATATTAATTTATAAATCAAATTAATCTTTGACATACTGATTAAAATTTTCCTCTTTAATTAAGGAGTTATTAATAATAATAAAATAACAAAATTTGCCAATTATTATTTTTTTTTTTTATTACATATAAAAAATACAATTATAATAACAATAAATTTGGACAGTAATACATCATTTCCTTAAATAATAAATATACAAAATCACCCCATGTTTCTCCAATAGTTTCTATCGAATATTGAAGTTCATCAAGTGTACATGGTTTTTTATTAATCATACGACATGTAAAAACATTAAGTTTAAAAATAATTGATTTTATATCTATTTTTACATAATATTCTACTATGATTGATATAATATCACTTATTCCATATAATTCCATGATGGTTTCCAGTTTTAAAATTATTTTATCATTTAGTATCAGAATTTTTTCATTATTTACTTTACACAGTTTTAACAATATTTCATTAACATTAAAATATAGACTATCATCACTACATACATTATTGTTTAATAAATATACCATAATATAAGGTTTGAGCTCTATGAATAAAAACCATTCTCTTGGTGACATACATATTTTATACTTTCGAGATGAAATCACAATTTTTGTTTCCAATGTTGTTGCTGAAGCTTCCATTCCAACAGAAATTTTTCTTACTTGATTTAAGTGATGTATTCTTTCCAATATTATATTGTTGGATTCCAATTATTGTATTTTCTTTACTTTTTGTTACTACTCTAATTACCACTTTGATATTTAAAAAAAATGTCTAAACAAATTCCAAATCCCACGAATTATAAGCATTTTTCCCTTTTACAATCATAAAAATATCATTGCCGGACGTTTTAATATCGTCAATATCAGCCGGCTTTAGCTTTTGATATCTGTTTGGTAAAACAACAACACATTCTCCAATTCCACAAACCATTTTTGCCCATGTTTTGTTTTAAAGGACTGAATATCATATACCAAGTGCGGCTTATTCAACTCTATATCTTCATACTTTCCAAATTCTTTATAAATGTCACAAGCGTTAATAACATCAGCCATTGTAAATACTTTAATCAAAAATAAAAAATTCTAATTCAAAAACAAATTTCAAACACAATAATAATAAAAAAACATTTCTGAACCAACTATTTATACCAAAAAACACATGCTCATCATATCACTAACCATCAACCATCATCCACAAAATCCCTGCCCATCCTGCAGTGTGCGCACAAAAAGTCTTCTTTTGTCTTTGTGGTTTTATACAAATTATTCAATATCTACTTTTCGCTAACCGCCAGCCGTCAACCGTCGACCTTCGATCGCATACGCCTGCCTCGTGCGTCCGCGCACGTCATTCTTTTTTCCCGCTTGATTCTTTTTTTTATTTTTCACCACAAAAAAAATATTCCCCTTTTTCCTCACCACACACATACTATCTTCTTTCCTGTTATTGTCTTTTTACCGCCAAAAATGCGGTTTTCACTAATTAACCACAATACGTCTTCTTTCCTGTCATCATCCATCCACTTTTGCGGTTTCACAAATCTACCACAATATCCTATCTGTCTATTTAAACCACTAACTTTACATTCTTTTTTCTTTTTTTTTCCATGTTTTTCAATTTCAATTCTCTTCATTTTACGATGCCATACATGCGTTTTTGTATGCCATCTTCAAGATTTTTCACTTCCGGGCCAGCTCTCTTATAGCTACCCTACTCACATAACACATTTTTTAAATCACATAACAACATAAACATTTTGCGGACTTTTGAACAATTTTTTACATAAAATGTAATCCGCTTGTTTGTCTACATATATTGTTGCTGTCTTTTCATAGTCCATTATAGTCTCCAATTTATCCATAAACTAAACTGCACTAAAGTGCAGTCATTCTGCCATCCGCCAAAAATTTTCAATCTCCAATAATTTTGAATGTACCAATGTCCCATTAGTACATTTTCTTTATAGAGGCCTCCGTCACTCTATTGTTTTCAGTTTTGAAACACACTTAGTTTTGACATTTTTGTTGATGTTGTAAAAAAAATTTAATTTTGTACTACAAAACATGAATATGGAGCTAAAGAAATTCAAGCTTCTATACTTCTTAAACACTACTTTGGCCTAATTAGTATATCTGCCACACGACTTTTACAAACCACAATAAGTTTTTTTGAAGATAAATGACTATACTTACAATTTTAATTTAAAAAAATAAAATTGCATTCTAAAATCAATAAAAATTTATTATCAATATATACATAAATAATTAACAATCAATAATATTTTTTTAGTTTCTTAATTTATAATGACCCCATGCATATGTATCAACTACCATCAATCATACATCTCTTATCATCATTTCCGCTTAACGCTACCTTACTCTCTTCAATGCTATACAATTTATGTTTAAATGAACGTATACATTTTTGAGATGTAATTTTAATTTTTGATTTATTCAAACACTCATAATAATCAGCAAAAGTTATTTGATTTTTGACAACATCTCTCTTAATACCTTTTATCTTTTTCACAATATTTTCCTTATCATTATCAATCTTATAGGCATACATTTTTGATCTTAATCCAATAAACTCAGTCATAATCTTTCCATTTAATTCATCCTTCATTAATCCAGACACTTTTTTATTAACTAATGGCATACCATAAATATTATTCGGTTCATAATCGCTTGTATCAAATCTATCTATATCTGCTTTCTTAATCTCATATATGTCAACGGTCTCAATGCTATAGATTATTGAATCCGTATCAGTGTATAATCCTTTAGCCTTATTCCCAAATTTGGGTTTGACATAACCATAATGAAAATCATTGAAACAGGTTTTTGCAATATCTAAAGTAGCCATTCCCACAATAATCGGTCTATTGGAATATAAAGAGAGATTTTTCATTTCAATTGCTACTAAATTTTCACTAAATATTGTACGATTATAAAAATTCGGCTTAGCAATCAATACTTTTACACCATATCGACCAAACCATCGTGTACGTAATTTTACTACCCTTCTTTTTCGAATATTTTCCATAGTTTTCCCGAACACAGCATTGTTCATTAACTTGTACAAATTTTTTTTCAAAATTGCTCTTTGCTTCAGCTCTCATTTTTATATTCAAATCGATGTATGGTTTGAGCCATGCTGACTGATCAAATTTTAATATACGATGTACTTTTTATAAAATCATCCCATATTTTAAACACTGTTTAATTTCTATAATGCAAAATATATTTTTTCTTATCGGAGGCTTTTCGTGAGTGGGACACATGGGAAGATCATTAAGGATATCATGTATATCATCTGGATATTTTAAATCAACTTCAAAAATGTACCCTTCTGGATTATTATCCGGTATAGACTTTACATCAATGTCCGTATCATCACACCATTGAAAATTTTTTAATGGGAGACACTGTTGCATTGCCCAAGCACACATACCATTCACATCCCAATACATTAAATATTCACTATTTTTATTACAATCATAATTTGACATATATTTATTATTTGCTTTAGCATATCGATTACTGCATTGGCTTAATCCACCACGAGTACCTTGCTCCACAAACATTATCATATCAATATCAGTTAGTAATTCTAATTCGACTTTCGTATATTTTAACATTGCCTGCCAGGTTAACCCTGGTAAAGTATAATAATGACAGGGATCTAAGTGGTATTTTTCCAAACACATATCGTGAAAATTTTCAAAAATATCAGCAAGTAATAAAACATCTGTTTTTAAATATAAATCACTATATTCGCCCAAGGTTTGTATATTAAAGGCTTTCCACACATTTTGAGCATGTTTGTATTCATCAATTGAAATTTTTGAATCAGTTAAAGTATTAAAAAACATATCAATTGATGGTAGAGATTGTTCATCTAATTTAGTTATACACCCTTTCGCGTTAGTAATTTAAATTTATCATTATCACCATCAAAATAATTTTTATACAATATTTTATACTCGCTAAGAAGTGCTGCTAAATTTTCTAACGATGCGTTTAAAAATCGAAATGAATCTATAAATTTTAATTTGATTTTTGTACCTGTCACCTGTTTTATAAAAAAAATATAGTTTTCTTTTGTCAGAGGTATTAAACTAATACTACCTTTAAAGGCTGTAGCTATCTCTTCTATAATTAAATGCGCATCATATCTACTAAGATTATGGAATACAATTGGTATAGTATGGGATTTATGATAATTTAAATTACAATCCGAATGGGCTACTCCCCTAAACGCGCCTGTGAAATGATTATGATCTAAAACTCGATCCGTAGCAGAGAGAGGCTCCCCACAAATATGACAATTAGTTAGCATCTTAATTTTTTCTTTTTCACTAGCATTTAATTTGATCATTGGTACAGGATTTTCAATTGTTTCATTAACTTTGTCCGCTAAAGTTTTCAGTTCTATTGCAAGCCATCTTTCACAATTTTCACCTCTATATGATTTATAATAATTTAGTTCATTTTTATATGTACAACACACATAGTATCCAACACTGTAAGCAATATGTTTTTGATAGCATTTTGCTTTTTTACCAACACATTTGTCTATGGGCGCTAACATACACTCAAAGTCAACATAAACAGAAATGACTGTACGCTCTTTATTTGCAAAGTTTTTAAATTTCATTTTATCTGGAGCTGGTAAAACAACTTTACATTTATTATACTCTCCACATTCTACACTATGTTTTTTTAATTTTATTTCAGACACAAAATATTGTTGACATCGATCACATATATATATTGCCCCATTGTGTTTACTCATTTGTCTTGATATGAGTCTTGATAAATTCTTTATCCAACAAAAATGATATTTAATATTTATATCATCATTATCATGCTTGATACTATCAAAATCAAAATTGTCATCATCTTCTACATAAATATTTTGTATCATTAACAGATTAACATGAATTGTTTGTTTTTTTGATGTTAAAAACACTGGCTCAACACTATATTTCCCTTTTTTACACAATTTCAAAATATATACATTTATACTTAACCCATTTAATTTTTCAAATTTGGGGACTGGTTTCAATGTCATTGGAAAGCTAATGCCTTTTAATTTCAAAACGTTCGAATAGTGTGGATATGAACTCATTATGTTTGAATTGTCTCTTACTGGATATAGAGCTGAAGTTACTGCCCATGCAAAGCATGCTCCATCATTATTTTGAACATTCACACAGGCTTGTTTCGCTTTAATACATTTTGGTAATTCTATGTATGATGAGCTTCTTAATAATTGACATGTTTATATGTATTCTTAAATTAACTATGCCCCTTAATGCCCATCCACTATCACGTTCTTTAAATTCTTCCAATTCTGCTAAAAGTGGCTCCTTGACATTCACCAAAAACCATTTTTTTAGATCTGTTTGACGATCGATAATTACATTCTTTGTATTAAACAATTTCATTGAAGATACATTTTCATTATCAATAAGCTTAACATAATGATGTATTCACTTTGATAAATTCAAAACGGTTTAAAATGTTTTTGATTCGCGTACTAAACAACATTACAGCGTCCTTCAAAAAAAATTTAGGTTCTTTGTAAATTAAATTTACTATTACACTTGTCCCTAAACGGCTTTCGAATGCTGACTCGATGTCTTCCCACTTCATTCCACGAACTTTTTTCCCATTGACATAACTACCGCCCTTATGTAAAAATGATTTTATTTGTTCGCGAAAGCTTATCATTGTAAAAATACAAGCTTCCAAATGGCTTTTTGCTCCAACACATGTACATTTCTTTAGAAATTTTTCGAAATTACGAATATTTAAACAACAGTATTTGAACCATTTTTCTAAATTTTTTAAATTATTTGTCCTTTTTAATATATTTACAACTTTCCTCATTTTTTTCACTATCTGCCCACTTAGCTCAATACTACAATCCATTTTTTATATCTATTTACACACGTCGTCTACAGTGTTTCAAGAGAAAATAACTTATACTTTTTACAATGTTCAATATTTATACTTTTTATCTAATCCCCAATTAAAAAAATTTAAAAAAAAATTTTCATTCATATCATTTATTAATTGTATAATTTATTACATAAAACATAATTTATTATATACATGTCTACATAAAATAATAGTATATACTTCAATTTTGCCTTTGTAATGTTAATGTGTTCCATAAAGCAAGAAACGCTGACATTTCCTCCAATATTTCACCATCATAATAATTTTGGAATAAGCCACCAGTAACTCGCCTCAAACAATGTAGTTCAAAATTCTGCCATCCTGCAGGGTGATGAAATTCTTCTTCCATAATATATTCACACTCATACATCAGTTCCATAAGTTCCATCACCATTTTTTGAATTTCAACCTTCCTCACTGTATTCAATTCCTCAAATATCTCCCACGCTTCCTTTGACGTCACCAATTTTTTAAAATGATTTGGTGTTAAAAACAACACTCGCAAACATGTTGGTATAAACCAACTTATAAATACATTGTATTTAAACTTGGAGCATGATCCGTCTAAACCCATTTTTTTCTCCAAAAAATATTATTATGATTTCAATAACGTTTTTGTTTTAATATGTAATTTGATATGATTATCATCATGCTTTTTATATAATTTTTTAATAATTATTTTAAACATATTTGTCTATCAAAAATTGATAAGAAATTGTGTTTTTCCTCGTTTATTTTGATCTAATTAAAATAATTAGTATCACATCTTATAGTTTTTTTACATAATTTTTATACTTTTAATCACAAAATTTATTATAATATACATAATTAATAACCAGTGACAATATTTATAATGCTGTACCGAAAAAAATGATAAGAACAAAATCTTTATATATATAGTAAACTTCAACTGAATACGTGGGTCATCGGTAGCTTAATTGGTTGAAGCGTTCAACATTACTTTGTTTGCTTACAAATATTCATGTACTATGACTTCGAATCCCAGTCGATGATATTCGATAGCTTAATAATTGCTTTAAAGCAGTCAACATCACTTTGATTGCTTACAAATATGCGTTTAGTATGAGTTCGAATCCCATTCAAGTTACGGTAAGTATAAACAACTTCTATCTTATGATTTGATTCAAACAAAGTTTGTAGAAAGATGTTGGTTCGAACCCAACTCGATGATCCACTTTTTTATTTTTAAAAAAAATCTACTTCCCTTAAGCAAAAAAACAACAATTTCTTATAATTATTATTTTTGAGATTTATTATCAACTTCAGTTAGCCACAACGCACAAAGTATGTCATTTCATTAAAACCACTGACCACTAATGCATCCACATTCCACACTATCGAAATAATTAAAATATTTAATAACCACAATTATTAACCACATTTTATTTCCTCCTAATTTCTTTCCTATACTAATTTTTTCTTATTACATTCAACTTCCCTTATCCTTGATTTGCTTCCGTGCCAATACTCAAATTCAAAGGGTTCTTGTCTACGTCACAGCTGAACCATAACGTCACTCTACACACTTTCCTTTTTAATATTTTTACATGTATTTTCCTGCAAAAATAATATAACCACATTTTATATCCTCTTAATTTCTTTCCTATACTACTTTTTCTTATTACATTCAACTTAAGTTCTAATTATTTCTTATCTTACAATTCCAAAAATTTGCTTCCGCTTAGCCGTGCCAATAGTCAAAATTTCAAAGGGTACTTGTCTACGCCACCACTGAATCATAACGTCATCCACACTCTACACACTTTCCTTTTTTATATTTTACATGTATTTTCCTATACCACTTTTTTAAAATTATCGACGATTTCTCTTATGGGCAAATTACATTGACTTTGATCTCGTGTTCTCATACCTTATCTACTGAAGAGTTTTATATACTTCCATTTACAAATCTATATCGATTAGTAGATTTACTTGTGTAGTTATATAAAAAAATGTATATTGCATTTTGAAATTAAATTCATTATAAAATAATTTCTTTGAGAACAGTTTTCTTATGGTATATTGCAAACAAAATTGGTGGAATAATCTTTTTATACTTACCCATCTCATTTCAGAAAAAAAATTACAGAAACCATCAAATTTGCTAATAAAAATGTTTTATATTTTTGTCAAACTAATAGAATCATATTTCAATTATGAGCATAGCAATTGTAGATTTACAAGGATGAAAAAACCAAATTTATATGAAAAGAATTGGCAATACTGAAAAATGGTAAAGAAATACAACACTTTATAGTTAAACCACCTTATGGATGCTAGTTTTTTAACTATAAATCAAAATCTTTGAATCATTGGTTGGGTGTGAATTACCATGGAATAATGCTTGCAATATTCTAAGAGAATGCATTTATATTCAAGTATTGGAAAAGTATACAGGTGTAAGGAATTATTTAATGTAAATGTATGCAAGATTGAAGATGTGTGGACCGTTGATGAAGAAGGATACAAAGAATGTAAAAACAGAATTTCCTTAGATGTCATGAGCGAAAATGTGCTATTGAAAATAGGCATAAAATATACAAAATCTCTTCACCTCTAAAACTATATATGTATGTATGTATAAAGTATTTAAAAAAAAAATAAAATGAAAAATAAAAATATTAATACATGTAAAGCAAGAAATATAAACCTGAAATTTTATTCATTTTCAAAAAATCTAGATATATGGAGATGGTTGTTGAAGAAAATTAAGTCTCCTGTGAATGCTAATGGTGAATTTATACAAATAGATCAAACTGGAGAAGATTTTTCCGGGAGTGAGAATTGGAGCCCTAGTAATATTATGAATGATTATCTAGGAATAAAAGAATTAATATTGAATAAGTTTCATATTATACAATAATAAGTATTTTTTAAAAACACCTCTCATAATAACTTCTTTGAATATTAATTATCCCCATCACATATAAAACCATCTGTGACAAAATTTAAAATACCGATTTAATATATGTCAAAGTACTATGGCTGTTTAACATATCAAGTTTCCATAAATAATTCTTTTCTTATTCTTTGAATATTAATTATCCCCATCACATATAAAACCATCTGTGACAAAATTTTAAATACCGATTTAATATATGTCAACGTACTATGGTTGTTTAACATATCAAGTTTCCATAAATACTACTTACATGTTTAGAAATAACGAATTTTTAAACCTGTTTTGAATATTAAACATCTCCATCACATATAAAACCATCGTTGTTTTTCAACCACCATTGAGTTTTTTTGCACTATACTTAACCAGCCGCTTTGGCGTAACGAGTAGGTCACCCGCCTCTCATTCCTTTGGACCTGCGTTCAAATCCCACTGCTGTCTCTTGTACTTTTTAAAAAAAGTATGTCTGTACTAGCATCTTCACTTCATACCTCGATTGGACAGCGACTGCCGAGTAAGAAGGTTCTCATTGTTGATTACACCATTGTTGAAGTACATCCATTGTTGAAGCAATACGTCATCATCAGTTCAATGATCTCAAAATTGCATTCACAAAAGTGCATCCCAAAAAAAATGCATCCCCCCAACAAGGTTAATGCAAGGCCGTTCATTTCTAGGACAAGGTCGTTCAATTCTAGGTCAATGACCTCAGTAGACCTTCAAGTGAAGTAGAAACCTCATTTTACCTATATTCCAGATTTATTAGAGGTATAGATGTAAAAAGTTTTCTCTTGATAATGCGTTTTTTCCCATGAATTGAAAATAGTTTCTCAGCACGGTATTTCTCATAAAATAACAATGGACGTCTCCGTATAGATCATAGAAGTGACATATCTTCATCTCCACTTTCTGGGTATGCAAATTTATATAGCGATAACAATTCCTTTAGATCTGATTCTTCCATTGTTTTTAATATGGGGTTATATTTTTTAATTAAATTTATATAATATTTAAACGTTCTATTAGTTCTTAATATTGGAAATAAATAATTATGCTGGCTTAATACATCATCATAAATTGAATTAAAACTTCTGATTTTTTCCAATAGTTTCACAAATTCTGCTTCATATTTTTTAAACTTGTTTTCATTTTCTTTTCGATTTTTTCGATTCTAGAAAAAAAATTTTTTTTAAATACACATTTTAAAACTACATTACAAAATCAACTTACATTTTCAAAGATGATATAGTATCCATTTGTAAAGAAAAAGTTTTTGCTAACTTGAATACTCTTCTAGCTATAAATATATATATATATATATATATATATATATATATATATATATATATATATATATATATATATATATATATATATATATTTATATATATATATATATATATATATATATATATATATATATATATATATATATATATATATATATATATATATATATATGTGTGTGTGTGTGTGTGTGTGTTGAGTGTTGAGTGTACGTTTAATTATGTACAAATAATTCAAGCTTGTATTCAACACCATAGGATAACGGCAGCAATTAGATAATTTACTCAACTATGTATTTCATTGTCAGCTTCAATATTTCTCTAAACGATGGAGATAGTTTTTAATAAAACTGTTTTGATAGATCTATGATACATATGTAGATGTTTAAGAAGAAATCATATGAATCTTATATTAATATTTTAAGAGATGGAGGGAGAATCTTTGTTGAGTATATATATATTTTAAGTTTTAAATTTTTTTTAAATTATTATTATTATTTAATAGTATTACAAAAATCACTTTAACAATGACTCAAAAACAAGTTGATAAACATTTTCAAAATGTTAAAAATCAAATTATGTGTAGATATTCAATTCCGTTAAATAAATGTGAAACCGAATTTATTATCATCGGTATTGTACCATATGATTTATCAAATGTGTTACAAATTAAATCAAATCATAATCAATTAATTAACTTTACTAAATCACAATGGAAAAAGTTCCTAAATCATCAACAACGTATTTTGGATTATTTAAGTAATATTAATGTCTATCTGGAGAATATTGTGATTGATGATGTTAATATTTCTTCATATATGTATTATAATAAGAAAATCATCAAATTTGCATCAAGTAATTCTATTATTCATCTGGGCGAAGAAACAATTCGAAAAATGTTTGAAGTACAAAAAATTATAGATTGCCGATTTTCATTCTTGCAGTCATTAAATATACACGGATATATGGAAATGGTGAAAAATAAGTTTCATAATGAACAAAACCCACAACTAGACTTGAATGAATTTCTATCATCGATAATTATACAAGAAAAGAATCCAATGTTGAAAAAATTATTGTTGGAATTATCAATCAACCATCCTACTGCATTAGAAAAGATTTTACAAACCATGATAACATATTGTTCTTTAAACTATTATACAGATTTAAAAAAAAAAAAATGTACATTCTAAAAAAAAAAAAATAAAATAAAAAAAAATAAAAAAAAAAATACTTAGATAATTTCTTTTTTTTATTATTATGAGTTGCAAAATACAATAATTTAAAAAAAAAAATACATGAGGATAGATAGACAAATAACTTCATTGATTTCAGTGTAAATATAAAAAAATATTTAGTTTTTAATGAAAACATGCTTTAAAATACTTTTCCCATGCAATTAAATTAAATAAGATTAATTATTCGCATTTCTCTCTCTCATGATATTTTTTTTTCTTTTGACTATTTTTACAGGGTTCATGATAATTTGTAAAATAAAAAGCATATATTAAAATAAAAACAAAATTCATTTTTACATACTTTTTTTATGTTTTTTTTCTACCATTTACCATCCTCATTTTTTTTTTTTCATATTTCATAATATGCTGAAGTTTTGTTCTCCAGTCTGTTTAGTATGGAGTATGGAAGGAAGTCCATACTCCTCAGTATTTCTTCACCTATTTTCATTAAGGTGATAGTATCTTCATGAATAGTATTGCTATTAGATAAAAAAAAATTATTTTTTTTTTTTTTAATATTTTATTTTTTTTTTTTTACTTACGTAGCATTTGTATATAAATTATCTTTTTCAATTTCGCTGTAAAAAAATATATATTAATATTTAGTTATAAAAAAATAAAACATACTCTTAGATTTTTTTGGTATGCGAAATTGTTTCTCTGTAATAAAATTAAAACAAAAAAAAAAAAGAAAGATTTTATTAGAAAGATAAAAAACTTACTCTAATTCATTAGACATTTTTCTGCTATTTCTGCTGTAATTAAAAATCGATCATATTATTAAAAAACAAATATAAAATGGCTAATTTTCACTTACTCTTGTTTATTGTTATATATAACAATATAGTTTACAGCGATTACAAATACTAGCATGATGATAAAATGCAGGATCTAACCCATATGTTGATAAGCAAATTTTACGAAAATTTTCGAAAACACATTATAAAAGTAACACATCACATTTTAAATACAGATCGGCATATTCACCTAAATTATTTATATTAAATTTGCTCCAAACATCTTTAGCATGTGCATATTCTTCATTTGTTATATTGCTATCTGTTAGTTGATTATAAAATTGACTTTTATTCGGTAAACTGTTTTCTTCCAATTTATCCCAACCAGTAATATAATCATATGGGAAAATTCCTTTTAATAATTCTAGATGGGGATGGGTTTCTCCGATTTCATTTTCAAGAATTTGAAATTGAGTTTCATCTAAATTTTTAATCAAGCTATCAAGTGAGCTTTGCATAAATCGACATGAATCGATAAATCTCACATGTAATGAATTCATTTTCTTTGAAAAAGAAATGTATCTCTCGCTATTAATAGGAATCGCTTTTATTTCACCTTCATCATATCCAAGTTCATGAATAAATAGATTAAAATCATAGTTGCATCCGTTATGAAATATTACTGGTATGAAATTTGGAAGAGTGAATTTAAGATTACAACTTTCGTGCGCAGACCCTCTGTAATTTGATAAAGGATTCACTGTCGAAGAATTTAAGTGACAGTGATCGCGAACCTTAATATCATTTTCGAGAAAAGGTTTCTCACAGATATGGCAAACCGAAGATAATTGAAATGATATTTCATCTTCCTCAGTCATGCGAATTGGTTCTTTAGTTTTATATATTCCCTCAATAACATCTGCGATTTGTCTTAATTTATTAATAAACCATTTTGATGCATTTTCTCCTCTATAAGCAAAAAATTGATTTTTGCTTGAATCATAGGAGCAAACAACTTGAATAGCCACAGAGTATGCTATATGTTGTTGGAAATAGGTTATATTTGAAATATTGTTAACATCATCTACTTTAGATAATATACACTCGAAATCACTATAGACAGTGAACGGTAAAGCCAATTTATGTTTATAGTTTTTAAATTTCAGTTTAGAATCTTTTTTTGAAGGAAAAACAATCTTTACATTATTAATGGTTTGACAAAGTTCTAAATGTTCAATATATTTTCGCTCTTCATAGAAATATTGAAGACATCTATCACAGATACGTTTAGATGTTTTATGTTTTGATATTTGAGATGAACAGAGTCTTGATAAATTTGTAATTAAGCAGTAATGAAAATTAGTTCCATCATTAGCAAATTTATATGTTTCTCTTTCTTTTCTCTAGTTAAATATAAAGGTCCATTAACAATATGCGAGTCAGATAAACCGTAAACATTTATCGAAAAGTCATTGTTTTTTTCAACTTTGATTATGTCTTTTAGTTTCACTGGAAATTTAATACCTATAAAATCATTTATTTGCGGAAAATTTTCTTGATTATTAAATTCTAATGGGTTAAAATGGTCAAACATACAGCATGTATTAAAATCTGGTATATATTTTGTAACATTTTGAGGATTTTTAACTATATTTTTAAAATGTGCAATTATACAATATACAAAGCAGAAAAAATCCTCATTTTTAATGTTAACGCAAGCTCTTTTATATAATATTTTTTTGGGTAGAGCGATAAAACTTCCACCCTTCAAGGGTTCGAATTTTGCTATATTCAACTCTAGAGATAATATTTTATCTAAAATAGCATTCGATCCTCTTGACTGAAAATCTGCCAATCTTGCCTCAAGTTTATTCAATTCATTCATTTCACATAATCACATTATATTATACCACATCTTAAAATCAGATGCATGATCAAAAGAAGAAAGTTTTAATGCAAAAGGAAAAGTATCAATAACCTCTACATCAGCTTTTCTGATTATAAAATCACATTTTATAGCAAGCGAAATTTTAATTAAAGTATGTAATGACAAGTACTCCATAATTTTATCCCTAACTAATGTTTCTTTATGTTTAAAAAAAGTTTTAAGTTTCTTACTGTTTTCAAGGTTGGTAAGTGCTCCTGTAAATACTCTTTTTCCGAACCCTGTTACTGTTTGCCATAATTCTGTTGTTTGTGATGTTGTGTGAGAAGGAAGATTAAATTCTTCATCAGCAGATGATGTTGGTTCATCATCTCTTCTCGATGTTAGCAGATGATGAGAATTGTATGAAGAAAGACCTTTAACAAAACCCTTAGGTTAAAAAAATATATATATATATATATATATATATATATATATATGTGTATATATATGATGAAACTTGTTACCTGCCTCTTTACGGTTTCTTTTCAATAAAACCTTTTTCATGTTTCAATTTTTTTTTTCCAGATAGATTGGATATTTATATAGTTTTTTATGACGATAGTATGGCTTCCACTTTTTATTTTCCTCAAATGCCTTCTTCGATGTGCTGGCTTGATTGTTGTTTTCTGAATGAGAGTTATCAGGATGAGGTAAATATGTTTCTTCCACAAATGCTTCTTTTGATGTTTCGGCTTGATTGATTTTTTCGGAAAGGAGATTATCAGGAGGATTTAAATAAGTTTCTAATTCATCCAGATCTACTTCTGCAATCGAATTAGGTGATGGATTAGAAATTGAATGAGAATACATGCAATCATCCGATTTTAGAGGCGGAAAATGCATGTAATCATCCAAGTTTAGGGATGGAAGGTAAACATTACTAATTACATATGGATAATTTGCTTCCATTTTCTTAGCCATCATAAATAACTGTTGATTGGTGACTATGCAATCCCAATCAACAATATTTAAAAGCTATTAAAAAAAAATTGAAATATATATAAATTAAAAATAATAATAAAAGAAATAGGAAAATATTTATATTAAAAAACTTACCTTAATTATTTCACAATTCATTGTTGGCTATAGTTAACTATAAAACTTTTATTGAGCACACTATGAATACAAGATGATTTTTCCTCTCTTTTATATTATAAATTTTAACTAAACAAAAATTAGCATTATCAAAAAAATTCCCTATGTTCTAGAATATCTTTTTATATTCTAAATATTTCCATTAATTATATATTCAAAAAAAAATTTCGTTTTACTTTATATGAGATAAATTTTACTATAGTATTATACTGGACCGTGGTGTAATCTCTTCCCATTCAGCAAACCCGCGTTCAAAACCTAAGCAGGTCGATTAGTTTTTAAAAAAAAATCCATACTTGGTAAAGTCTTCTATCATCATCGAGAGTTCAATGACCCATCTAATACGTCATCAGTTGCATTCTCCAAAAATGCACTACAAAAAAATTCACTCTCCCATCGAGAGTTCAATGACCTATCCAATACGTCATCAGTTGCATTCTCCAAAAAAAAAAAAAAAAAATGCACTCTCAAAAATGCACTACAAAAAATGCATCAAAACTAGGTCAACCAAGGCCGTTCAAGTCTAGGTCACCCAAGGCCGTTCAAATCTAGGCCACTCATATGACTCAGGAGGGCTTGAAACCCACTTTTACACCTACTCCTGCCCGACGGTTTTCGGATCCCCTGGTTCTCCTTCACCCAAATTGAAAAGCCCTAAAATTGTTCCGATAAACATATTCACTTCAGAACTTAAGATAAACAAGGGTGTATCCCGCCCATGTTTTTGTGCAAATGACTCCATTTTTTCGATCATCATGTTTACACTCATGACAATAACAACAAAATTTTTTTAAACAAAATCCATTTTAATTAGTCGTATGTAATATTAATGAAACAGAACGTTAATGAATACAAACTTAACTCAATTTATATATAAATTATTTTGTATACATACAATTTTCTTATTATTTGATATATAAATCATGTATAGATTTATGAACTTCTGTATCAACTAACTTCATAACAAATCCCATAGCAGTGGCAAAAGCAGCATATCTTTTGCTTGTCCAGATATTGTAATGATTTGTTTCGACATTTTGCCCTTTGGATAATGATATAAGGGCAAGAAAGCATACACTCCATACATCGGATTTTGTTGGTCTATTGGTGGCAACTGATCGTAGTCGTTCCTCAGTAGGATATATTAAATGGAGCCAGTCAGGGAATAGTGCTTCTATCATATCGTCCCTAATTTTGTTCGCCATTATTGGATCAATCATTCCTAATAGTAGGTTTATATAAGCAGATGTGATTTTTGTTTTTGTATCTAAATCACTGGTTCTTGCTTGTGTTATGGGTGTATAGACATATTTTCCAGCTCCATTATTTTTGAAAATAACGTCTAATCCTAATATTAGACACGATGTATTATCAGCTCCGAGATAGATTAGTGGTTTACCTCCATCTTCAGAAAGTATTGGCATTGGAAATGTAAGAGGTTGTGGTGTTAAAGTAATTTCATCTTCAAATTGGATTATATGAGCAAATGTTGTTTGGCTGTATCCATTAAGTTGTATTGTGAATTTGGTTTTATTTCGTATTTTATTTCAGCATTTTCAGATGTAAGAGCAACCTCTTACAATTTGGTGCATCGTCCGGAAAATTCAATGAAAACATCTCGGCTGATTTTCTCTCACGAATAAATTTAATATCATTAACTAACAAATTGATGTCATTGACCTAGTAAAGCTTGCGGATCATCAGAGGTCTAGTCTACAAATTCAAAATTTGATTAATAATAGGAAACTTCGTTTTGAACTTGTTACTGTTCCTGCTTGTAATTTACATGTTTTGTGTGAATGTTCACGATTTCTTCCACGAATTTTCATTCCGGATGAAGATATCTCCGATGTTTGGAAAGCTGTCCATGGTCTAGGTCATCCATCAGTGAAATCAAC
The DNA here is from genome assembly GCF_905475395.1 of Chrysoperla carnea. Classification (NCBI taxonomy): domain Eukaryota; kingdom Metazoa; phylum Arthropoda; class Insecta; order Neuroptera; family Chrysopidae; genus Chrysoperla; species Chrysoperla carnea. The sequence goes on from NC_058341.1 coordinate 72,085,515, forward strand.
TATTCAAAATGTATGCAAATATTTCCTTTCTCCAAAATTAAATTCAAAAATTAAAAAATTGACACAGTCATGTCAAATATGTCAGTTAAATAAAATCACGCGCCACACCAAAAGTCAATTCATGCCAATAAAAGAACCAGATACCAAATTTTCCTTTTTACATTTGGATCTTGTGGGACCTCCTCCTTCCAGTGAGGGTTTTCGATATATCCTCACTGTTGTAGATCGTTTTTCACGTTGCGTTGAGGTGATTTCACTCAAAAATGCTACATCGGAAGAAATTATTGACAACTTGATCGCATCCTGGTTCTCGCGTTATGGTCTACCCATGCCGATCACTACTGATCAAGGTTCACAATTTCGATTTCGCATGTGGAATGATTTTTTGTCAAGTCTGGGAATTAAGCACATTTCGTCGACTGCTTATCACCCAATGAGCAACAGGATTGTCGAACGTTTCATTCGGACTGTCAAGACATCCCTTGCTTGCTGCAAAAAAAAAAAAAAAAAAAAAATAACTGGCACAAAATTCTTCCATGGGTTATATTAAATTTACACTCCTCGGTAAGGGAGGATATTGGTTTTTCATCTGCTGAGATTTTGTATGGAACAGAAATTCGACTTCCATATAATTTCTTTGGAGATGTGTCTGATATACATCGTCCTGTTTTTGAATCCACAAAAGAATTGAAAAACAGAATGGTCAACGCCAAATTCTTTTTCACAAAACGGTTCGTAAACAAAAATGTTTATTTACCAAAAGATTTGGCCAAAACAAAAAAGGTTTATATTCGCGAAGATTGTGTCAAATCTCCTTTAACTTGTAATTATATAGGACCTTACTTTATTATACAAAAATTTTCAAAATATTTTGTTGTTGACGTCAACAACAAACCAACTTCCATTAGTATAGATCGACTCAAACCAGCATACTATTTGGATAGTTAATTTCATTTATTTTTTAAATATTGTAGTGGAAAATAATATATTGTTTCAAAATTTTGTGATATTTCTTTTAAATATCAATCATTTTCCTAATTCAAACCAATATATTATTTTTCATTTTCTTTTATTGTTCAATTTTTCATTTTATCATTAATTTTTTTTCCCCTGGCCAAAAACAATAATTATCAATAATTACATTTTCTTTTCTTATTCACCTAAGTTAAAATGTCTCTATTTTCTTCCAAATTAGATTAAAAAATTTTCCTAATTCTAAATTGTTTTTGGTCCGTTTTTTTTTAATGCAGATTTTTTTTGTTTTTTCAAAGTTTTCTCATTATCTTTACATTTTTTTTGTGGGGGGGGGGGGGTAGATGTAGCGGACGCATCTTTCCGTTGGCTATTAATTATTCAAGTAATCAATGGACGAGGAAGGCTGTGACGTTGCATTTACCATAACAACATAATTTGTATAAATATCAGTAGTATAGTCATGGCGGTTTCAGCGCAGTTGGATGGTACACTTTTCCAAAAAGGGCAAACCTAGGTGAATGTTGGAAACCTCGGAAGTTGGATGACGTCATTAACCAATAGTAAATCAAGATGGCGTCGGGAGGTGTGGTGGGGGTGAGGAATGACATAAACGGGGGATTGGCTTTAACCAATAGTGTTGGAGAGTGAACGGGGGGCGGGACGTTGACATTAGTCAGCATTTCTCAAGAATATGTTGAAATAGATAACATTTGACCTTGAAAAATATGATATCATCATCCTGTTACAAGTTCAAACTTGTTTGAATCGACTTAAAATAATTTTACACGTGTCAAGACACGTGACCGGATGTTAATATTTTTTTATGATTCAGCAATGTAATATGACACTTGAAATTTACATAATAAAAATACATGTTTAAACTTGTTTGAATCGCATTTGATCTTAAAATAATTTTACACGTGTTAGATAATAATTTGCAAGTATGGACAAGTCTGAATTTCAAGAAAAAATAATTAGTTTGAATTACGATTATAAAAATATCAAATTACAACTTTTTTAGTGGGGGGGGGGGGATAATGCTATAAAAAGTGATGTACGTAGCTGTTGAAGCATCTCTTTTGAAATTCACCTTTGCTTCAGTTAGTTTTTTCTGCATATATTTTTTACATTGTTTTTATACCATGTATATATGAAATATACATAGTATTATAAGTTTAGTCCCAAGTTTGTAACGCCTAAAAATATTGATGCTACAAAAAAAAAATTGGTATAGGTGTTCATAAAATCACCTAATTAATCCATTTCCGGTTGTCCGTCCGTCCGTCCGTCTGTGGTCACGATTACTCAAAAACGAAAAGAGATATCAAGCTGAAATTTTTACAGCGTGCTTAGGACGTAAAAAGTGAGGTCAAGTTCGTAAATGAGCAACATGGGTCAATTGGGTCATGGGTCCGTAGTACCCATCTTGTAAACCGTTAGAGATACAATAAAAGTTTAAATGTAAAAAATGTTCCTTACAAAAAAATAAACAACTTTTGTTTGAAACATTTTTTTGTAAACATCACTGTTTACCCACGAGGGCGTTAATTATGTGCAAATTTTATAGTATGTATTAATATCAAAGTGAATATCTTTTGTTATTTACGTGACGTCAAAAAAACAAACGAGTGCGCATCAACACTTGCGCATTATATGAGAATATCAGTTAAATATGTCAGATATGTATGTATGTGAAATGTGATAGAGTTATCAACACTGCCTATACATGGTATTTCAACAATTAACTCAGTCAATTGTTTGTTTTCACTTGTTATTTTTATTATTATTATTATTTTTTTTTTTGTTTTTGATATATTTATTATTCTAAACTTAATCTATATATTTTATAAAAAAAAAAAAAAACAACAAATATTACTCATTTGTAAGTTAACTTTAGTGTTGAACGTTCGGTAACGTATATTTTGTTTAGTATTTGAAAATATAACGGTAGGTGTATAAATTTTTTAAATATTATTGTGGAACTATATATAATTTTTTTGAAAGATGGACACCTACGAACAAAATGTTATGCAGACGCTAAACGTGGTACCTCAAGGTGGTAGCACGGATATGATGAAGAAAGTGGAGAGAGCGTTGGGGCTCATCAAGACGGCAGAGGAAGCTGAGCGATGGATGGTACTTAATAAGCAGAACATCCGCTTATTGAAAAAGATGTTGATGTTAAAGAAAGAAAATTCTCTGCGCCTGGAAGCTAATATTGGACTTTGTAAATCATACCAGCGGCAACTTCACCGACTGCGATTAGATTTAGTTAAGCAAGGTGGTGGTGTCACCAAAAAACAAAATCGACATCTAATCTGGGAGACAATTGAAACCCACCATCAGGGCAGGGTGAAGACTGGTATGATTACCAATTTGGATTATAAAGATCCAAATATATTTTTCAACCGGGCATTTCCAATGTTCCGACGACACGTTCGGCGTGAGCTAGTGAAGCATCCCCTCAAGGTAAGTAAAATTTAAGATTTATAATTTAAATAGTCTAATGAGATCTTGAATTTTATTTCAGGTGTATATTATGTTCACGGGCAATTTCATTAAGCCCAGCACCAAAGAGGAGGATTTGAAAACTTTTATAACGTCGGCCAAGGAAATGTATCTGACCACGGACATGCAGGAGTGGTACACTGATCATGTCAAAAACTATTTGTTGAAAAAATTGGAAGAATTCCAGGAACGCGATAGCGTTTGGGCTCTTGACATGATCATAAATATTCGAGTCCACATGAATGAGTACTCTCCGATCACAGCTGGAACATTTTGTGAACTACCACCAGTTATCAGAAATAAATTGGCTGTGATTAATGTCCGGAATGATGACCAACATTGTTTTTTATGGTCGATAATGTCAGCACTTTACCCGGTTGAAAAGGATCCTCAACGTTTAACTAAATACCCGCACTATAGTCATTATTTGAAATATGATGGATTAAAGTTTCCCATGTCTCTAGATCAAATTAATAAATTTGAAAAGATGAACCCGCATTTATCGATTAACGTGTACGGCTACAAAGATACGTTTCTATGTGGTTTGGAAATTTTTCCTGTACGCGTTAGTTCGAACACTGCGGGGCAGAAAATTCATCTATTGGCTGTGGAGAATGGGAACAGTCACCACTTTTGCTGGATAAAAAATTTAGCAAAGTTGAATCGATCGGGTGTGACAAAACACGAGCATAAAATATTTTTATGCGATCGATGTCTCAACTATTTTGCTACAGAAGGCAAACTCCAACAGCATTCAGTAAATTGTGGTGAAAAAGAAGCGGTGCGGGTACGAATGCCTAAAACTGATGACGAGCGGTTCGTTGAGTTTCAGAAATTTTCTCATCAAGAACCAATTCCATATATTGTATATGCAGATTTTGAGGCGTTATTGGTACCACAACATCATGAAGGCATGGAAATGGATCATGGGTCTTATACACAAAATATTCAAAAACATGTACCCTACAGTGTAGGTTACTATGTTCATTGTACCCATGATCCCAACCAATCGTTTTATAAGGCATACCGTGGTACTGATTGCGCAAAATGGTTTGTTAAAGAACTGGAACAGGTTGCGTATACATTGGAAAAGAAAATTAAACACGTTGAACCAATGATACCGCTCACCATCGAACAAGAAATGGGGTTTCTGTGTGTAGAAAAGTGTCATATTTGTAAAAAATCTTTTACACCAACAAATAGTATCCGTGTGCGTGACACATCACAGGTATGTATTAATATTTATTATTGTTAAAATTTTTTTATTTTATTATTGCATAATAACATGGATCTATTTTATATTATACCATTCGCGAGCCATTACAAAGTTATACTTTTAGCTAGTAAATATATATAAGCTTTTAAGATTCATCAATAAATAAGAAAAAAAATCATTAATAGACAAATTTTGGATGAAACAGACAACAGACGGATTGGCAAAGCCATCATAAATTTATCAAAAACAATTTAAAACGGTAGTTTCGGCGAACACCTGGTAAAACATTAATTGTTATCAAATTTCTTATTTCTATTATTGAACAATCTTAATTTCGTTTATATTATTATTAATTGTCAATAATTTTATGCAAAATTGTTAAAATCAGTTTTAAGATCCCGGACCTGACCACAGCAATGCGCTGATTTGTATCACTCGTAGCCAAATTGTACATCGTTAGAGGTCCTGAAACTATGGCATTAACACTCCTCGTATATTATGTATGCCATAAAGGCTGATTGTATACGATGATGTACGTTTGTCAGAGGATAGCATGACAGGTACCAGTATGCAAGAAAGCATTTTACATCGAACTGTTAACCATTTACATCAAAATTAAAATTAATAAATATATATAAACATTTAAGATTCATCAATCAATACGAAACAAAATCATTGATAGACAAATTTTGGATGAAATAGACAACAGACGGGTTGGCAAAGCTATAATAAATTTATCAAAAACAATTTAAAACGGTAGTTTCGGCGAACACCTGGTAAAACATTAATTGTTATCAAATTTCTTATTTCTATTATTAGACCATCTTAATATCATCTATATTATTATTAATTGTAAATGATTTTATACAAAATACGTTATAAACAGTCGTCACCAGTAGGCAAACAGTATCCGAAAAAGTATCAGCTGCACTCGTATATACGCCACAGATACTGACACTAATCCGCTGCGTTCCGTAACTGACTAGACTGTTAACCATTTACATCAAAATCGTAATTAATAAATATATATATAAGCTTTTAAGATCATCAATAAATATGAAACAAAATCATTGATAGACAAATTTTGACTGAAACAGACAACAGACGGATTGGCAAAGCTATAATAAATTTATCAAAAACAATTTAAAACGGAAGTTTTGTCTACAATCTTTTATATTAATATTAATTGTAAATGATTTTATGCAAAAGTCATAATTAATCAAGATGCCTAAAATAAGTGATGTATTTGTCTTTTACTGTTTATCGAAAAACAGTAACATCTTATGCCTTTATAATCTGTAAAACAAAGCTACTGCTATAATTAATACATAACAAAGCTATATTAATAATCAGAAACACAAAACAACATTATTCTTTCAAATGAACACAACTTCAACAGCAATGTTTCAGTTCATAGTAACACGGTAGCAAACGGTAGTATATATGATAGTAGAAATTATATTAAACTATTTACGTAATATCTTAAAAGAAGTACACTTAAGCATATTTACTCTTGCAACTAACAATTGATCACTTTAACGTATGGATGCTGTTAACAGGATATGACTAAACAGCAACATTTCTTCACATGCTGTGGATACTTTGAGATTACGTTGAACGTCGTCATTACGCACATACCATGCAGGTTCACTAATTTTTTTTAATCCCTTTGATTGGAACTGTTGAAGAATTTCGATGTTGCTTTTGTAAGCAGTTCTCAATAGTTGAATACCAGAACACAGGTTTACACAAGTTTTTATATTAATGACATTTTTTTTAGCTTATCTTGTGAAATTGTGAAAACATCGCAAAAGGAATGATAAAAGGTGAAATAAAACTATCGACCATTTGATGTCATTTACTGTATACGATTCACAAGGTTGTGTTGGTTAAATTCACCACCGTCAAAATTCATTTTAAATTCTGTTTTGTTAGAAAGAGATACAAAATCTTTGATGCATTTAATCTTTGTTGTTTTTGCGAAAAAAAATTCTATTTTTAATATAGCATTTGCATTTTTAAGTATCCTTTTCTTGTTATTCATTTTCATTTCCAATGTACTGAAAAAATAATTTCATTTTGTAATTAGTAATTTATAAGTAAACTTTATAGCTAATTTTTTTTTTTTCAATCAGATCTATTTTCGAAAAATGCAACACTTTACATTAGTTTTAACATTAAGTATTTTTGCTAGATGATAACGAGGAATTAATGGGTCGCATAAGAAGAACAAAAAGTTTCAAAGTTTATCTTTGTGACGAATATGAGTTTGTCAAGTCATAAGCGAATTGTTCAGTTAAAATATGTTTACTTTAGAATTCAGATAGGATTATAAACAAATTTTTATCCAGCCATATTCAAAAATTTCCGTAAGTTACGAATTATTGATTTTTATCCAGTCGTATTCAAAAATTTACGAAAGTTATGAATTTCTGATTTTTAAATGTTTTTCCAAAAGTGGCCATCCATAAATTACGTCACCCAAATTTCAGGACTTTTTAACCCCACCCCCCCGTCCTTGTCACATTTTGAAGAACCCCTTCCCCCTGACGTGACGTCACACATTTTCCAATTTTATCGAAAAACAATATTTAAAAAAAAAAACAGTTATTTCTATTTATTCTTATATTTATTGAATAATCTTTAATAAAATCAACTTTTAGTTAAATAAGTATAGAGACAATGAATGACTAGTTAAGAAATAATAGACACTTAATTATCACAAATTTTGAAATGTGATGTTACAAAGCTTTTGGCCCCCTCTGCCCTTTGTCACACAATGTTACATTCGAATGACACCCTCCCCCTCTTCAAGGTGTGACGTAATTTATGGATGGCCCCAAATTATTCTACTTTAATGAAAAGCGTATCAGAAGTTTGGTCTATTAATAACATAAACTCATTTGGACTATTTATTTCTCTAAAATGGAATAAAATATCGATGATTTACAAAAATGTGAAAAGCAGTAATTCAAATTTCCTATGCGCAGAAAAAAGATTGATTTATGAAAAATAATCAATTTTCTAATAATACGACATACGAATTTGTTGTATTATGGAATAGATTGTACTCGTTACAATATCCAATCAGAAAATTTTACTTGCTGTACAAAGCCGCTTTTTTTTACACAATATTTTTGTCTAATTTTTTTAATTTTGTCAATTTTTTATTAAAGTGCACCAAAAATAGGTAAAAAGTTTTTCCCGTCTATAATTTTCTATTTTGAATTAAAAAAGTAATGAAAAATGCTAACTATTTTCGATTTTATGGAATTTTCCATCGCTAGTTATCAACAGAAACAGTTTTCCGTTGGCATGTGCAATGAATCTCGTTGATTTTCCCGAAAAACGACTGTTTACATCTTGCACAGGCAATAAACAATGAGTTAAGATATGTACAAATCGGATATTTTCAATATATATTTTTTTAATGAGCTGCCATTAAGATATCTTATAGAAAATGCGACCATAGTTTGTGAAAATCGCTTTATGTAGTTGGAAAACGATGTAATCAGAAAAAAATTTAATATAATAAAAAAAAAACAAAAAAAAAATTAAAAAAAAAAATTTAAAAAAAAAAACATTAAAAATTGTATTTTTGTGAAACATCCGTAATACCTCTTTTAGTCTAGTTAACATGTACGATTTTTTCTAACTTTTCTGTAAATTCTCCGAAAATTACGAAACAGGTGTTGTTACGGTACAGGTCACAATGGGGCATAATGATAGATTTTTCGAAAATAAATTAATTTTTCTTTTTGATGATGATAATAGAATTTTTTGTTGTAGATCGGAAAAATTGTTATTAAATAAAACACAAAATTAAAAACGAAAAAAGAATTACTGTTGAATGAAATTTTATTTTATAACAATTTTAAATTTTAATTTGAAGATACAAATAATTTTCATAAACAAATTTTAATACACAGTTCATCAGATAGTTTCGCTAGTAGTGTGGTTTAAGTCTTTGGTTTTTTAGTATCTGTATTAGCCACTGTAACTTTAATGGCGTTGTATGTGTTATTTTTCAATTTGAAAACAAGCACATGTTATAATCTTTGTAAACGTCCATTTTGAAGTCTATCAATTACGTTCTGATTATATATTTTATTAACTAAACGAAATTTTAAAGTGATTTTTTCTTTATTAGAAAGTTTATTTTTTGCTTTAATAAGTTTTAATATTCATATTTTATGATAAATTTTTTTATTTGAAATCGATATTTGAACACTTTATATTTAATTACTGTTTTATTTTTCTGTTTAAAGTTGAAATACTTGACAAAATATATATTATTTAGTTAATTGTTTGTTTATTAGGTTTATTTTTATCGATTCACTAATGATTTAAATATTAATCAAATGAAAGATATCAATTATTACAGTAATTTTTTTAACTCAAAAAATATTATTCTCCTAAAAGCAAAGAATACGTCTTAACTCTTCCAGTCCTAGGTCCTCCATCCCTTTGCTTTCGCCTCGCTTGTGTTACCCTACCCAAGCTAGCTGGTGTGGTTACTTTCATTGTCTGATAACGAGATTAAAAAATTGCCAAAAAAGGACAATCAATTATTTTTGCATAATTTAGACAAACAAACAAAACACAAATAATATCTTATTTTTATTTTTATTCAAATGTATTTTGGCTTCGAGAGTTTTTTGTTATGAACAACTTGTTACGATATTGTGTGCGTAAATTACTCACATTGTATAAACAAAATCTTGTCTACTTATTATATATTCATAATATCAATAATTTGACTATTAGATAATTTAATTAAGTAAATTTGATTTTATGTCACTTAAGATTATTTGAAAAACATTTTTCTGAAGGAAATTAAGAGATATTTTCATTTTTTAATATAATTTCATTTGAAAATTTACTTTTAAATAATTTGTTTTTCTGAATTAAGTGTTTATGCTTTTGTCTTCATTTTGACATAATTTATTACATTATAAATTGGTTTTTATAAAAGAAATTAACATTTTTGATTAATTTTTTATTAATTTTTCACAGTGTCATTCGATTCGTAATTTTATGTAGAAAGTTTACTGATAAATCCGAAATGGCGCTGAAAAAAATTGCAAAAGTTATAAACAATTAAGTGAAAAATAAAATAGGGGGCTCAGTTTTTTTTAATAACTCAAAAAATATTGAAAATTTTCAAATTCTGAAAAAAGATCCAAAAAGATGAAGGAATTTCCTAACATAAAGTTTCTACTGCCGAAATTGTATCTCTAATATTTATAACTTTTACAGAGCCTTGAAAATAGCGCAAAATACGGCAAGTCTGGCTCTCGCGCGCGTTCTGCCTCTGAGACCTACTAACAAAAAAAATTATTTAAACATGTAAAATATGAATATTAATAAATAAAAAAATTAATGTAGTTTTGAGATACATGAATAAACAATAACCCGTGGTTTAAAAATTTTTTCCCGAATTTTTCCATTAGTTATGAAATTGTTAACTAACAATTTTTTCTATACAGAATGTTAACATAAAATTTCCGATAATTATTAAATTAAAACCCCAGAATTTTTTTCCCTCCGTGAAGTTATTCTTATTAGGCTTACAAATTTATTTTTAAATAATTTGTTTTTCTGAATTAAATTTTTATGCTTTTGTCTTCATTTTGACATAATTTATTACATTATAAATTGGTTTTTATAAAAGAAATTAAGATTTTTGATTAATTTTTTATTAATTTTGAATAGGCTATATTAAAATAGTTAATTCTTCACATTACCTCGCACTAAAAGATCAAAAATATTAATTTCTTTTTTAGATACAAAATAAAATACATTTTCCTTAACCTTAAATTAATAAAACAAATACTAATTTTTATTTATTTAATTGATGTATATTTTTTTACAAACAATAATATCAACTATATATTCATAAAAATTTAGAACTTTCACATTACCAACTTTTCATCATTTCTTTATTACAACACTTCAATAAGCAATATACTTTAATAATTCAGTCATCAGGAGCATGAACTACATAATAAATTTTCATAATACACAACGCATCATCATTCTTCAAATCAAAACATTAAACCAAATATTTATCATAAAAAGCAATATTAACATACCAAACATGTTGAGTTTAGTACTGAAGATTATTAATTCAATGTAATAATCAAAACCTTTTTTAAATTCAAAACTTTTTTCACATTCTGTTAGTAATATATCATCTTTCCCATAGTAAAAGCATATTAGATAAATTAACAAAATGATTAACAATACTTAAAATTACTGAGTTTTTCAATTTTGGTAAACTTAATATTAAAAGTGTAAATAAAAAAATTAAAATTAATAGACAAAATTGTACATTTCATCTTTATAGAAATATACTACGCTATTTTTCATTTACCACCATAAAGTGTAATAGTGAAAAGTGAAAAATTATTTTCGATGATGAACTTAATTTTGTGCCAGCAAGGTTTCTACGCCTCACTGGACTTTTATATCAAAAAAAAAACTTCATCGAACAAGGGGATATAATGATTAATAAATTTTTAAAAAAAATTATAAAAAAAAAATATTTGTATTGTAATTTCACATACATCCTGTACTTTCAGAATATTATTAAGTGCATACATAAGAAAATTTAAAGGAAAAATATAAAATAAAAAATTTTTGTATATATATTAATTACCCGTACATCTTGTACTGTATATAATTTCATTAAGTGTATCTATGTATATAAAAAATATTAAACAAAAACAAACAAAAAAAATTACAGTGCAATTGAGGGAGGCATTACCCCACCCTTAAAAATAACAAATTTAGGTAATAAATTTGGTATTACCGAAATCAATTTTTTGTTAAAAATTAACAAAATTGATATATTACTAACTTTTTGATTATAAATTATTTGAATGAGTTTTCATCCATATTTTGTTTAAATTTCTTTAAAAGAGAAGTATTAAACGTACCTTTAATTATATTAGTTTCTGGATTTTCTAATATATAAGCATTTTGTGCTTTTATTTCTTTTATCCTATACGGACCTTCATATAGTAAGAAAAATTTTTTAAATACTTTATTTCTAGCAGAAGACTTGAAATGTGTTCTAAGTAACACTAAATCACCTACTTTGTAAACTATTAATTTTGATCCTTGATCATGTCTTTGTTTCCTATTTCTTGCTTTTTGCAATAACATCGCCTTTGTTTTTTCTATTTTCTCACATATCAATTATCAATTTTCCTATTGGATTTTTAGGTTTTTCATTTTTAAATAATTCAATTGGTGTGTAACCTGTACTGTCATGTTTAGTATTATTTATACAAAATTCGATTAGTGTTATATATTCTACCCAACTAGTATGTTTTTCATGACAATAGTGTCTTAATAAACGACCTAATTCCCTGTTAACACGTTCCTCCACATTGGATGCCGGATGATATACTGATGTCAAACTTACCTTTATTCCTTCTTCCTTTAATTTATTTTGCCAAATTTTAGAAATAAACTGTGGTCCATGATCTGATATTATTTCTTTCATTTTTCCATTTTCCGGTATATACTGATTTATTACGCGTTGAGCTAAATTTTTACTATTTGGACTTTTAAAAGGATAAATTTTAACATATTTACTAAAATTGCTTGTTTGTGTATTAATTTTGGTTTTTTGACATATAAGACATGATGAAACTACTTCTTTCACTATCCTAAACATATTGTCGAATTTGAAATTTTCTAATAACGCATGATAACACTTTTTTGCCCCGAAATGACCATAATATTCATGATAATATAAAATTGTTTGATTAATAATACTTTTTGGTAAACAGATTAACCAACTATACTTTTCACCTACTTTTCTTTTAAAAAATAATACTTCATTTAACACTTTATAATTCTCCTTAACTTTCCTATTATTTTCTCCATCCTCCTCATTATACACATTAATTATATACTTCAAAACTTCGTCCTCATTCTGCAACTTAACTAATTCCTTCATATTTTTCTTAAATTCACTTTCACCTAACATTTTTATATTATTTATTTGTATTAATTCTTGATCATTTTTCTCAACAACATCTACGGGGTAACGCGATAATGGATCTGCTATTATATTTTCTTTTCCTTTAATATATTCAACCTCATAATCATAGTCTTGTAATTCCAAAGTTCAACGTAACAATCTTTTGCTTAAAATTTTACAATTTCCTAAAAACAATAAACATCTATGGTCCGAACGTAAAATAGTTTTATGACCTATAATATAATTTCGAAATTTTCCAAAAGAAAAAACTACACTTAATAATTCTAATTCAGATACTGTATATTTTGTTTCTGCCCCAACTAAACCTCTACTTACAAAAGAAATTGGTAAGTGTTTTCCTTCGTGGTCAAGTTGATATAAATAACCACTCATACCTAAATATGACGCATCAGTATTAACATAAAACGTTTTACCAAAATCAGGATGTTTTAATACTGTTAATAAAGTTTCTATAAGGCAATTTTTTATTTTCTTAAAAATTTCATCTTCCCTAGGACCCCAGTCCCATACTACATCTTTTCTTAATAATCTTGTTAACTGACAAGTTAAATAACTAAATTTATCAACAAACCTGCGATAAAAATTGCAAATACCTAAAAAACTTTTTAAATCTTTTATTTTTTTAGGTGTAGGAAATTCTTTTATTGCCCTAACCTTTTCTTCACACATTCTGTGCCCTTCAGCTGTTATAATATATCCTAAAAATTTAATTTCTTTTATCAAAAATTCTGTTTTTTCTAAATTTAACGTTACACCGGCTTGTCTACATTTTTCTAAAACAATTCTAATATGTTCCATGTGTTCCTCGAAAGTTTTCGAAGCTACCACAATATCATCCACGAACACTGTACAACATTCTTTAGTATCTTCTCCTAAAACATGATCCATACATTTCGAAAAAGTTCCTACCGACAAGTTTAAACCAAAAGGTAAAACTTTAAATTGATAACATTTACCATTTACTAAAAAGGCTGTATATTTTCTACTACTTTCTTCTAACTTTATTTGGCAACAACCTGAAGTTAAATCAAAACTACTTAAAAATTTTTTACCATGAAATTTATCTAACACATATTCTACAGGTAATGGTGATTCTCTATCTGTTAATAAAATTTTATTTAAAAATCTTGCATCCAGAACTAAACGAACAGTTCCATTTTTCTTTAAAACAGTTAATAACAGACTATTATATTCTGATCTACATCTTTCAATAATATTCCATTGTAACATTTTTGTTAATTCCATATTTATAGCACCTATTCTAGCATGAGGTATCGGATAACTTCGTACTGAAAACGGTATATGATCTTTCAAATGCAGCTTGCATTCAAAATTTTTTACTAAACCAGGTTTTTTCGAAAATACTGATTTGTAATTGTCTATCATTTGCAATAATTCTATTTTATCCTTTTCTCGCAAATCTTTGACTTTATTCATAGTTTTTTGGATTTCGTCCTTACTTACATTAATATTTTCATTTTCTAATATTGAATTTAAATAGTTTTGATTTGTATTACCCTTTATCCTTTCAACCACTGATACTAATTGCAAACTGTTTATTTGATTTAGTTTATTAATAAAAATTTTCTTAAAAGTGATTCGTTTATATTCATTATTTATTTTAAGCTTAAGGTAGTACCTACACGAAAGTGATATTTCAAGAATTTCTCAAAACTCAGAATATAAAATATTTAATTCATAATACACA